>NW_013953011.1:119740-121022 GCF_001266775.1 Austrofundulus limnaeus | reverse complement strand
GTCCTCTGCTCTGGATCTGTTCCTCTGCTGTAGAACCGGTCCTCTGCTGTAGAACCGGTCCTCTGCTCTGGATCTGTTCCTCTGCTCTAGAACCGGTCCTCTGCTCTGGATCTGTTCCTCTGCTCTAGAACCGGTCCTCTGCTCTGGATCTGTTCCTCTGCTGCAGAACCGGTCCTCTGCTCTGGATCTGGTCCTCTGCTGTAGAACCGGTCCTCTGCTCTGGATCTGTTCCTCTGCTCTAGAACCGGTCCTCTGCTCTGGATCTGTTCCTCTGCTCTAGAACCGGTCCTCTGCTCTGGATCTGGTCCTCTGCTGTAGAACCGGTCCTCTGCTCTGGATCTGGTCCTCTGCTCTAGAACCGGTCCTCTGCTCTGGATCTGKTCCTCTGCTVHAGAACCGGTCCTCTGCTCTGGATCTGTTCCTCTGCTCTAGAACCGGTCCTCTGCTCTGGCTGATTTGAAGCCGATGGATTTTAGAACCAAAGTTTAGAGAGTAAAACTTGAAATCAGAGCTTTTCTTCAGGTTTTTGTGCCAAACTCGGAGCAAACAGCTATACATCCTGTCTTTGTTCCCATGGTGTGAGAGGCCAGAAAGGTCTTTGTTGTGAAACAGTGCCCGGCTTATGTCTCCAACAATGTGATTATTTGTCTTTTTGCTCCTTTGTGTCCCCTCGCGGTGTCCATAACGTGTGAATTGTAAAGGCATTGTTGTGCGTTTTGGTGGAGGTGCGACACATTTTTCACATTTCAATGTGCAGCAGCTCCTCGGAGAAATGTGTCATGGTCGTGTATATTACCCCCCGAGGACAAACCAGTGTCACTTTTCACACACACACTCACACACACTCACACACACATGCACACGCACACACACACATGCACACACACACACACACGGTGTTGTTACATGACACCATCTACTCTTTCATGAATGCAGCAGCACACACACAAAGTGACAAAGAAAGACATTTTAAGGATGGAGGTTTGGAGATTACTCTGATCTGTCTCACTTCTGTGACATGAAAGTCCTCAGTGGACAGGACCAGAACCGAGTCCATCAGAGGGACGGCTCAGAGGAGGACAGGTTCATGTAGGACAGAGTATGCACTTAAAAAAGAGACAGACAGGTGAAGGACAAACGAAGGTTTCAGGCCTAAAGTTCTACCTGCAGAATGTGAAATCCTCTGTTTTTGGTTGTTCTGCAGCAGAGTGAGTCTCTGCAGGAGGTGGTCCATCCTGGTCCTGGAGGGCCACAGTCCAACATGTTTCACATGTTTCCTGCT
>NW_013953011.1:117527-119191 GCF_001266775.1 Austrofundulus limnaeus | reverse complement strand
AACACATTGAAATAAAAAGACTTATTGGAAAAAATATAATTATAATTAAGTATAAACATTTAAGACACACAAATGCATGTACAAGTAAAGGAAAAACATTAATATATATGCAAAAACAGTCTGTGTTCAAATATAAAGACTAATTTATTGAAACTAACCTGGAAAAATAAATATGAAAGTCAATTAAAATATAAAACAGGAGATAAAGTTTTCCTTTTTTAATTTAATTGGTGCATTTTAAGTGTATTTATTTAGTGGTTCACATAATTCTGCTTTTATTTCTAATGATGTCAGTGTTGGTCCTCCGTACTGCAGAAGCCTGATAATCATCAGATCAGATGTGTTGGAGCAGAGGAACAAACATGCAGGGCTGCAGCCCTCCAGGACCAGGACTGCCCACCTTGGATTAGCTGAAGTGCTGATGAAGCAAACCGCCTGCTCTGTCTGAACCTTAAAGCTCATTAAGCAGCGGCTGCAGCTTCAATAAACAAAGAATCAAAGCAGACGAGGTGGATTTGTTTTAATGCAGCAGGTCTGCAGCAACACAAAGCTTCACTTTTTAGCTTTTCTTCATGTCCTAAAGAAGAGCAGAGAGTTCGTGACGGGGTTCAAAGTTCACAACTCGTTGTCAAGTCATGAAAAACGCTCAGAAATGTTGGTGAAATTAATATAAATCATAAATATTGTGTTAAATTTACACCGAGGATTAAAACTCAGATGTTCAGAACATCTCCAGGTCTTCAGGGTCCGGGTCAGTTGAGTCCATAACTGGACTCGGTCGGTTCTGGAGCTCGTCTGGTGATGTCCAGGTGGTTCAGCAATAATCCAGCTCTTTGAGCGAGGACACGGGTCAGCGTCTGGACGACGTCCTCGGGACGCCGCAGGTCCAGACAGACCTAAAGAGGGGATTTGGTCTGGTAGAAGTGGGACACTGGGGCAGACTGGGATGTGTGGCTCTGGACAGTCTGGTCCTGGGTTTTAGTGGAGCTCGGTCCCATTGGTCCAGCTGCAGCTGGTGGTGCTGGCAGCTGTCGGTCACTCACCTGCTGCCTGTCAGCTGCATGAAACTCAGACTCAGGCAGGCTTCACATGGACTGATTCTGGATTGATTCTGGATTTTATGGATTTTATGGATAAATGAAGAGACATTTTATGGATTATTATAAATTTTTCATCTTTCCGGGATGACAGGAAGTGTTGGAGCTCCAGACTTCTGCAGACTACAGGTGAGTGGATCTGCTGTGACATCACCTGTTCTGTGCTTCTTTTATAAAACAGCTATTTATTTCAATAAACCCTGAAGTTGGATTAAAGAAGATTAAAGATATATTTGATCTTTAGTTTGTGTAAAAACAGGTAAAAATCCAAACGGTTTATTTTTACCAAACATCTCCTGTTTTCCAATCAGTGGCCCAGCAGGTCCTCTCTTATTACCTCACCACGTCTGATTGCTTGTGACTCGTGATGAGTGAAGGTACGCTGGAGTCAGCGGGAAAGCCCCCCTGAGCGGGGGGCAGCAATCAGGCAGCCGCCGCCAGAGAGTCAAAGGAAAACATGTTGGGAACATTCAGCATGTCAGAGGCTCGTTAGGAGCCGGAGTGCTGCTGAGAGGAACAGTAAATCACTGTGTACACACACACACACACACACACACACACACACAC
>NW_013953011.1:113119-116309 GCF_001266775.1 Austrofundulus limnaeus | reverse complement strand
GTGTTGGGTTCTGGGGGTTTGTGTTGGGTTCTGAGGGGTTGTGTTGGGTTCTGGGGGTTGTGTTGGGTTTTGAGGGGATATGTTGGGTTCAGAAGGAGTTATGATGGGTTTTGAGGGGTTGTGTTGGGTTCTGAGGGGATATGTTGGGTTCAGAAGGGGTTATGATGGGTTTTGAGGGGTTGTGTTGGGTTCTGAGGGGATATGTTGGGTTCAGAAGGGGTTATGATGGGTTTTGAGGGGTTGTGTTGGGTTCTGGGGGTTTGTGTTGGGTTCTGAGGGGTTGTGTTGGGTTCTGAGGAATTCTGTATGGTTCTGTGGTGTTTTGTATTGTTCTATAAGGTTCTGCAGGGTTCCACCTACTCTGTTCTGCAGATAACCTGTGATCTTCTGATGGGTTCTGATGGGTTCTGAAGTGTTCTATAAGGTTCTGCAGGGTTCTACCCACTCTGTTCTGCAGATACCTGTGATCTTCTGATGGATGATGTAAATGAGGAGCAGAGGAGTCACCTTATTTACGGTCCAGCACTCATCAGTCCCTGATCCATCAGATAGTCCTGGGCAGAACCGGGCCTGATACAAAGCAAACGGGACGGCAGACACACTGCAGTGAATTGTGTCATTGTGCGGGCGCTAATAGCCGCCTCCTTACACACATTAAATAGGAGTCAGGGGGCCCCTGAGGCCCCTCGTGGCCTGTTTGTGCATGAAGTAAAAAGCCTTCATTCAGCAGCGCCGGGCTCGCACCGTGAAACATTTATGAAGGTTGTTTAAACAGCCTTTAACTGCAGATTAAACCGGATCAGCCGCGCTGTTCTCCTCCTGCACACATAAACACATGTTTATACACACGCTCAGGAACAAGAGCGCACACATGAACACATGTAAACACAGGACAACATGCGTGTAAAGGCAGAGACTCAGATGGTTCAGGAGATGCCCTGCAGCCCTGCGTCTCTCAGGGGATCTGCTGCCAGAGCTCCACGTTGTCCCGAACAAAAGTTCTTCTATAAAGGCTTGGAGATGGAGGTAACCCAAGAAAGGTTCCTGCAGCCTGAGAGGCCTGCTGCACAGAGGCTGCATCAATGATGAGTGGACACAAATAACTGCACAACTTTAAACAAAAAACACATGAAACCCCCCAGATAAAAACACTACTTTAAATAAAAAACACATGAAACCCCAGATAAAACCACACAAACTATAGACAAAATCACACAAAACTTAAATAAAAACACATGAAACCCCAGATAAAACCACACAAACTATAGGCAAAACCACACAAAACTTAAATAAAAACACACGAAACCCCAGATAAAAACACAAATTTAAATAAAAACACACAAACCCCAGATAAAACCACACAAACTTTGGACAAAACCACACAAACTTTAGACAAAACCACACAAAACTTAAATAAAAACACAAACTATAGACACAACCACACAAAACTTAAATAAAAACACACAGAACTTAAATAAAAAGCGCACAAACTGTAGCTAAAACCACACAAACTATAGAAAAAAACCACACAAACTATAGAAAAAACCACAAAAACTGTAGATAAAACCACACAACTTTAAATAAAATCACCCAAACTACAGATAAAACCACACAAACTATAGAAAAACACACAACTTTAAATAAAATCATACAAACTAGATATAATCACACAATCTATAGATAAAACCACACATTAAATAAAAACACACAAATGTTAGATAAAACCACAAACTATAGATAAAACCACACAAACCTTAAATATAATCACATAATCTATAAATAAAACCACACAACATTAAATAAAAACACACAAACTTTAGATAAAACCACAAACTTTAGAAAAAAAACACACAACCTTAAATAAAAACGCATAATTTGAAATAAAAACACACAACCTTCCGTACAGTTTTCCTGGATTGATTAGACACAGGTTCTTACACAACACTTCATGTTCTCAGAGTTAGACACAAATGTAAAATCACACACAGTGAATGTGCTGGGTCAGTGTGCATAAAGGACACTTAACTTTAGAGTTTTGAATGACAGAGTGTTCTTTGTGACAACCAGAGGTTTTCTTGCATAATGCAGAGAGTTGTGTGTTTCAGTGTTGTAGATCTGAACCCAGTGTAACACAGCTGGACTGGTTCAGGAGCTCGGTGCTTGGCTCACATGTTGTGGTCTTTTTGTTTCAAGAGGCAGAAAATGTCTGGAAACAATCAAGAAAACATGTAACATGATGTAAAGATGTTCCCTCATCTAAAGCCTGCAACAGGTCCACAGGGGTGGCCCGGTTCTGGTGCTCCTGACCTGTTCCTAACACAGGATGTTGGAGAATTTAGAAACCAAAAGTCTAAACAGGAAGTCATCTTCATCCTAATTCTGTGACCGAAGAACAAATCCCTCCGACACGTCCTGCTTCCAACTTGCCCTGACTCGAAACGTCTGAGCAGAACCGACCCAGAACTCTGGAGAGGATGAAACCTGGACTGTAATCTGGACCAGATTAGCTCCTCCTCCTCGTGCCTCTCCTCCGCGGCGCCGTCAGCCCAGACACAAACGTGACGTAAGGCCGGAGCGGCGCCTGAAGCACGCGGCACACTCGCCCTGACTAAGATGGAGTTAGCCTGATTCTGCTGCTCTGTAACAGGGAGGTCATCGGGCCAGTGACGGGCCACCCACATCTCAGGAGGATGTTCTGGCTCGACCCAGGTGTTCTGATCCGGAGAATATTCAGAACCGAGCCCTGTGCTCGTCTGCTAGTGAGCCTGCTCAGGTCGGCAGTTGGCTGTTGTTGTTTTGGTGTTTAGTGTGGATCCAGGGAGCCGGTCCAGGTCCTGGTGTGGACAGCTGGTCCGTCTGATCCCTTCAGTCTGCTCTTAAATTGGTTTTAGCAGCAGCGCTAATAAAGCTGATTATCTGTGTGACTCCAGAGCCCACTGACCCGGGACAATCCTGGCAGCTGGTCGGAGCCGGAGCTCATCCACAGCCAGGCGGAACCACTCACTTCATCCCCAACCAAACAGTTCTCTTTAACTTTATTTACAAAGGAAGCAGGGCTTTTATTTTGGAAATAAACGGCTCATTCATTTCCACGAGTGTGGGCTGCCGTTTGTAAAGTTACAGTCAAAAATTACACCAATATTTTTGTTTTATTTAACCTTTTATAAGAAAAAAAGAACAGATTTATTTT
>NW_013953011.1:110453-112304 GCF_001266775.1 Austrofundulus limnaeus | reverse complement strand
AAAATAAATCTGTTCTTTTTTTCTTATAAAAGGTTAAATAAAACAAAAATATTGGTGTAATTTTTGACTGTAACTTTACAAACGGCAGCCCGTAGACGAGGTAATGAACTCCTAAAGGTTTCATGTTTCATGGAGGTGGTTCAGTTTGACCAGCTTCTGCCTCTTTGCTGCAGCTTCAGGATGTTCTGCAGCAGGTTATTCCAGTCAAACAGGGAAATAAATATAAATATGATTGAAAACAAGTCGATTACTGTGGAAATCCAGATTACAGCAACAGCAGATTAAGGTTTTAAGTGACTCAGTCACTGAAACAAAAGAAAGGAACAGGGCTGAACAAAAATCTGTCCGCTCAGTGAAATCCTGACGTCAGGTTTTTCAGCATCGCGGGTCAAACTGAAGCGCTGGGTTTGATGGAGCGTAACAAGTGACAGCTGAGTGAGAATGATGGATGTAAATATGATCATCACCTGTGTCAGGTAACCGCAGAGAGCATGAGATCCTCCTGTGTTGCTGTTTTTCTGTCCTGCACCCCTGGGAGGAGAGTTTAGCTGCTGAATGGGTGTCTTTCAGTGCTCAGCTCTGCTCCCAGAAGCTTTGCCATTTCTCTGGTTTCAGGCTCTGAGAGCTGCTGGGCCGGGCTGGCCGGGGGCCCGGGGCCTCCTGCAGACCTCCGGCTCCACAAAGCTTGTATGACACGGGCAGTTTGAGTTTCTGTTGTTGAATTTTCTTAAAGCGTCTGAGATTCAACAGGTTTCTGTAAAACCAAGACTTCCCACAGCAGCGTGATGCTGCGTCTGCACCTTCATCATGATGATGATGATGATGATCCACCTCACAATGAGACACGTCATCATTAAATCTGTTTACAGACACCTTGTTTGTCTCTGCGCTCACTCAGTGGATCCTGATGTTATCAGTACGTCAGCCCGCCCGTGGTTCTGACCCGAATCTCATCCAGAATCTGAAAAMCGGAGCCAAACCCCGAAGACCAGAGGGCAAAATGAGGTCCACACAGACCGGGCTAGACCAGAAACTTCAGAACCAACCTGGAGCTCAGGTCTAAAGAATCCAGAACTTCCTGTTGGCTCTTTGCTTCCACTCTTTACAGCCTCGATCAGAAATATATGCAAATGATTGATTTTCATGTTTTAGTTTCAACAGGTTTCTGTCCAGTTTTATTACCTTCAAAATAAAAGCCTGTGAGTGTTTCAAATAAAAAGCCCTGATGGGTTTAACCCAGGGGTCCTGGAGGGCTGCAGTCCTACATGTTTTACATGTTTCCTGCTCCAACACACCTGATTCAGTCACTGAACTACCTCTTCATGTTCTGCAGTATGGAGGACCGAAACTGACATAATTAGAAATAAAAGCAGAAATAGATAAATGAACCTTTAAATAAAAACATTTAAAATACACCACATAAATTAAAAAGAAGAACTTTACCTCATCACCTTCATATTTATTTTTCCAGCTTAGTTCCAATAAATTATATATTTTAACACAATTTAAATTTTTAATGTTTTTCCAATATATATTTTACATAGATTTCCTTTTACTTGTACATGCATTTGTGTCTCTTGAATGCTTAAATTGAATTATTTTTATAATTATGTCCAACAAGTCTTTTTATTTCTGTGTTGTATGCTTGTACTGCTGCAGTTTAGCTTAAAGTTTTAGTTAAAAATAAATGCACAGGTAATGTTTTCCCCCTTGCCTTTGTTTTAAACTAAACTTTAAACTTTTAGAGAAACTGAGGCAGAAATAAAAACACCTGTTGGAAAAAATATAAAAATAATTAAGTATAAACATTTCAGACACACAAATGCATGTACAAGTAAAAGGAAAAACAAT
>NW_013953011.1:101117-108383 GCF_001266775.1 Austrofundulus limnaeus | reverse complement strand
CCATCGCTCAGATCCAACAGTTAGCCTTACGACTCAGCTTGGGAACAGTGATGAAAACGCTCGGATGATGGATTTATCCTGTGTTAAWGAGAACCACAGCTCAGTGTTCGGTGCTCCCCTCGGTGGAGTTTCAGCTGTTTTCATGAATTTATTTAAGTTTAAACACAGCTAAACTGGATACTTTGAGCTGGATGAGTGTTGAGCTCATGTAGTCACGTGACTACAGCCTGAGTGGAGTTCCACACTCAGCATCATTCACAAAGCACATGTTTTGGTGATTTTCAGGGTTTTTTATTTTTATTTTTGGCATAATTCAGCAACATTTCCTCCTTCAGTTTCAGGTTTGTTTTCATTACTTTTCAGCTATTTTTTAGTTATTTTTCAGCTAAAATCACCTTTTTTGTAGAGATGTTATTTTGGCTGTTGTCATTTTCTTCCCAAACTGCTGGGACCAGATTTCTGTTCGGTGCGTTTGCTTGTTTTTTCCTCCTGCTTCATTATTTCTACGAGTTTCAACAAAGCGTGCTGACGTCAGGTAGTTGTCTACAGCCTCGTCTTCCAGTTTTTARTTTTTGTTGATGCGTTTTGAACAGACAATTTTTGGAAAATAAGATCAAAATAAATCACYTGAGTTTTTCTAGTGAMCCTTAAAKAGATAATCTGCCATGAAGAACGTTATTTTATCTGCCCTTGTTCCTAATTTAATAAGGATTTGGAACATTGAAGTACGTTTTTTAAATTCGGAGTGGCGCTTTTTAGCAAAGTGTGTTGTTGCTCGTCTTCATCACATTTAACACGCTGTCATTGGTTGAAGAGTTTTGTTTACAACATGTCCACATGATTTTTAAATTTTTTAAATTTCCTTGCTTTCTAAGACACATTAAGTTGATTTGATGCTGCAGTTTGCCTTGTAATTTATTATTTTATACCTTTTCTGCTACATTTGAATTGGTTTTTTATTGTTTTGTTAGTTTTTATGATACAAGATGCTTCCTACAAAAACCAGAATGTGAATCTTTTGCTAAAATTTCCTGGTGATATCTTGAACACCGAGGAAGTTATGAGCAAAAATAAATAAGAACCAGGTGAAATGATCCCATTGGTTCTGCTGTGAACTGCAGCAAGAAAACATGAGCTGATTTCACCTGAACTAACAAGAACTTCCCTCAGACTGAAGAGAATCACATGATTTTGGTGTTTTTTTGTAGGTTTATGTTTTTTGGRAACCTCTGTTGGATCTAATATTGATATAGGATAAAAAATGTATAAACATCCCTACTTTTTGTGATAATTTCAACTTCTTATTCTTAATTCAGCAAATGTGCTCTTTCATTGATTTTAGGGGATAAAAAGTGAAGGCCACATRTTGATACTTTTTCCTGCATATTTTACTTTCTTTTGTCTAAATCTCAGCTTTATACTTTAATAATTAGTTTGTAAACTCATTTTTTTGCTTCTTGAATCTTCTTAGTTTTAACTTTTTTCTGCTTTTTAATAGTTTTTAGCTACATTTCTGCTCTGTTCAGTTTTTTAGGCCAATTTTTTTTTCTGTTTCTCTACAGATTTTTCACATTTGTTTTCCTTTCGACACAAGTCAGTTGTTCAAAGTGAACTCACAAACCGTTTCAGCTTCTTCAGCAGCTTCAGCTACAATCCTTCAGCATGAAGCTTTCACACTGCACATTTGCAGTAAATGCAGGTTGTCTGGTTTGACACCTGTCAGTTTAAAGATGCAGAGGAAATGGAAACCTGTCAGCAGCTTCTCCCGTGCACCATGATAAAAGAAAGCAGTGACACACAAAGTGTTTACCACTCGGGGCGTTACTATTTTAGATAAGTCCAACAGGTCGTAAATAACAGAGGAGCACATTCCTGTGGAGCAGCAAACGTCTTGAGTTTCAGAGTTTCTGGGTGGACATGTCCTGTCAGAGGACATCACATGACTCATCCAGGTGTCCCCTCATGTCTCTAATTGYACCCGAGTGTTTACTTCCACACAAATCAAAGCAAATAAAAAAAAATATAAATGAAAAGGGTTGAGCAGAGACGTGGATGGGTGTAACCTGAACGAGGGGACATGTGAGAACACGTCCTGTCAAACACCAGCTGACGACACAAAACGTGCTGCAGTCACATCCAGGTGACTTCAAAACTGTCTGGGGTCAAATAAAACAGGTTGTTTGTGAAAAAATTTTAAAAATTAAAAAKCTCAACAGGTGACCGACGTCCTCACAGTAAATTAAAAATAAATCTGTCACAATTTGYATTTTTAACTCAGCGTTATAAGATTACAGAAAAACAGATCTTCTAGTTTTTATTTCACAGATTCAGTTTCAGTTGAGATGTTTTCTSTCAGAAAACATAAATAATAAAATCTTTAAATGTTTTATTTTAAATTTTGTTTTTAAAACTATTAATAAGGAGCAGAAATATGTGATTTTTTTAGCCTGACAGTCCATTAAAATGATACAAACAATATGCTGTGAAGTTTTATTTTGAGACGTGTGAACAAACAAAATGTTTTTAAATCTGTCTCGTAAAGAAAAATGTGACGGCTTTAAATGAACTTATAAAAACAGGAAACTTCACGTCTGGAACTGACACAAAGCTGAGAAAAAATACAACATCTTATTGTTATCAGCTGATTAATTTCTTTTAATTTTGCCACAATTTGAAGATCAAAAACGAAAACAAAAAATTTAACTCAATCCACCTCCACCTCCAGCAACACCAGTCTAAAACCAGCTGAGGATAATAATATATTTGGACTGAACGTGGAAGTTATGTTAAACTGGAACAGAAAAATAAGAAAAGTAAAAGAAAAAACTGCAATCATCCCTTGAAGGAAGGAGTTGCTCAGAGTCGATGTTGAGGACGAAGCTCCCTGCCTGCAGCTGTGGCAGCATCTCAAACTGAGCCGACTCTAAATGTTCATCAGTCGTAGATAAATATCTGACGGGTACTCCCTGAGTGYTTGATGGAAATGTGTTTTACAGACAAACAGCTGATTACAGGACCGCCCTCCTTTCATGGGGAGAAAAAGAAAAGCAGTCAGGCTTCAAATCGTTCCTGTCAGCTTCATGTYGTGTGTTTTGTTTGTGTGTTTGCAGACGATGGCGTGTTGCTCACTGAAGCTTCAGTCCAGATAAGTGAGTCAAAACAAACCAGAGGAAAATAAAGTTCATCGGCTCAAAGATCTGTTTGTTCCTCAGAAAGAGTCAAACGTCTTGAAGGATTGTCAAACATCTCAGCTGKTTTTGTGTATTTGTTGTTGTTTACCTGCACGACCTTTTCAGCCACGTGCCTTTATCTGAGTTTTCACATCGGTCAGATAACGGCGTGTTTCCAGGTGTTTTCTACATGTTGGAGCGCTGACRTCACTTTTTTATGAGAGGAGTTTGATGAAATGCAGAGCAGGGGCTTTACCAACAAATTAACCAGGTTTGTAAAAATAAAAAGTACTTTTTTATGATGCAGCTGCAGAAAGCGACACAATAATCTGTATCCAGACCAACAATCAAAAACTTAAACAAACAAATAAAAAACTGAGATGACAGAAAAAGAAACAATTTATCAGAAAACCTGCAGGATCTTTGTGTTTCTCAGTAATTCAGCTGTTTGTTTAGTAACATGGAGAACATGAAGAGGTTCTGTTATCAGTTTATTCCTGATTTCCTGAGCAGAAAAAACCTCATGGAGCAACAGCATCTCCGAAAACACACAACTAATCACAGAAACACATGTGAGTCATCATATAAAATGAGGATTAAGTCAAATTTGTTCAAAATGACCTAATTACATTTTCAAATTCCTGCTTTAAAAGCTACATTTTGATACCTGGATCATCCTGATACCAGGTTATTCAGGGATTTGACTGTATTTGTCTTGTTGGTTACAATAAAACATTGATTTTTGGTCTGAATCCTAATTTTATATAATTTTTATTGAGGAAGTTTTAATGTCATTAAAGAGAACATTTCAAATAGTATTTGTATATTAAGATTTCCCAGTTGGAAAGAAATCAAAACACTTCCAGCTCACAGGGAAAATTTCAAAATTTTAAGGCGTTTTTCCTCAACATCAGTTTTTTTTGCTACTGCTAAAAAATGCTTCAAATTTTTTTTAGGATTATATTTCAGAAAAATCATTCAAATAATACATTGATAAGGCATTAATTCCTTATATTTTTGACAAAAATCTACTTTTGCTCATGTTTAAATCAAAACCCTCTCTGCCTGTTTACACTCCAGTTTTGGACTCAATCTGTTTCGATGTGACGGCTCACATGTTTGGTCGTAAATGTAGCTCTGAGAGTTGATTTAAATAAGTTCTGAGAATAAAATAATTATTTATTTTTGCTCAAATAAGACTTTTATTGTTTGATGTGAATATAATAAGAGCTTGTCAAACATTTAGTTTAGATGTTTCCTCCTTCAGTAGGCTGTGTCCCCCCCCCTCATCTGTGAAGAATTAAACAGGTAAAGAGACGCACAGAGGAGGGAAACGAGCTGATTTACTGGATTAGAGTGTGAGATTTTATTTCCTCCTGGTTAATTACGCTCCTGACTCAACTCTCGTTAATTAAACTCACATTTGCTTCATTCCTCCTCCTGCAGAGGGTCCATGCCACCTAAGGAGCCTTGGATGTCCAACTGAATGCGGTTAACCAGACCTTACTGAGAATTAAGCCAGATTAGGAGGTTTGCTGGGAAAGAAAGGTTTTTGAGCAGAAATGTTTGGTTTACAGGAAACCAGCAGGAAGGACGTCCGCAAAACGAATCAGGTCCAAACCTCCGAGGCCTCTGATTGGCTGGATTCAAACCTCTGCACACATCAGACCACAAATCAGGTTTGAACTCGTGCTTCCTGATCAGACTCAGTAAAGACCTCCTCACACCGGTGTTCTCCTACCTGCTTCTGCTGAAGGAGCTCAGAAGATTAGGAAAAGCAGAATAAAACCACATCTTTGTGCAGTTTTTTTGGGGCCGTGTCTCTTTTCAAATCTTTTTTTCTTTAATTCCTGAACCCCCCCCCAACCGCCTCCTCACAGAAATCCATGGGTTTGGATCGTCCCACCTGCTGACAGAATAATATCCTAAATCCATATTAGAGCTCTTTCCCAAAAGCTTTGGTCAACAGATGGTTCACTCAAATCCCCCCAAGCCCATCCACCTCCCCCCCGAGCCCCTTTTGACTCTCAGCCCCGTTATTTTCAAGGTTGACCCCCTTCAAACTTTAACTACAGGATTATTTAATACAGTGTGTTATCAGGGAGTGGAGGTGTGAAAGAAAAGTGTTTTCTTCAGGCGTCAATCAGCCGAACTTCCTGCCGTCAACATGTTTTCAGCCCCGCTCTTCGGCTGATTCCTCTCAGCTGGCTGTCAGATAGGCAGAAGGGATCGCTGTGGCAGAACCAATTAGCTGCGACCCGGCGCTGTTCAGGAAGTGGCCCCGCTGCCGCCGGGCGCAGCGTCGGCTCATTAGGCCCCAGAGGAGTGGGGGGGGGCCGCCTGATTGTGATGTTCGGCTGCTGGAAACAAAAGCTTCAAGGGGGGGGGGGGGGGGGGGCCGCCTGATTGTGATGTTCGGCTGCTGGAAACAAAAGCTTCAAGTGTCGACTTCCTGCTGCTCATCATGTGTCAACAAACCAAACAATCAGAGTTCATTTCTGATAGATTTCTTTTATTTCAGAGTTTGTTTGACCCACATTTGTTCCAAACTTTGCTGAATTGTTTTTTAAACATTTCTCCAGCGTTCTGTTGTGGCTCAGATTGTGTTGAGGATGACTCTCAGCTGCTACCACACCTGGGCTGGGTGTCGATTCAGATCTCCCAAATCGGTTCGATTAATGATTCATGATTCAGTTTGATTGATTTTTAAACTGGTTAAGGATATCAGTAACACATTTATTTTGATACAGAAGACATTCTCAAAGGAACTAATTCTGCAAATAGTAGAAACTAATTCTAACTTGGTTTGTTGGTAAAATTATAAACATTAAGGGCAAACTTGTAACTTAGAGTTTAAACTTGAAACAAAACTGTCTGAAGTTTCAAAGGTTTAAACTAAAAAGGAATTGACAGAGGACGTGTTGTTGATACATTAGTTTTTTCTTGATCATTAAGAAGTGATGAATGAGGCCACAGGAGAACAGGTGGGATAATTTAAGGTCTATAAAATGTTTTAAACCCAGCCCTAACCACACCACATCTGAGCGATCTGTGCGTCTGCCTGAACTCTTTGCTGCCATCTTGATTGAAATCTGAAAAGTTCATTAAAATCAGATATTTTGCTAACAGAAGAGCTTCCTGTCTTTCAGCTCTGTAATCTGCTGTGAGGCCGTCTGTAAGAATCTCTTCAAGCAGCTGATTGTTGTTGTGTTAAAACTTGCCTCAGGAATGTTTGTCTTGTTTGTGCGGTCCTGTTCCTGTTTGTGTTTGTCCTGCTGTGGAACGTCAGGAATGGGAATGTTGCAACTCAGAGAAGTCACCTGTCGGGGATTAAAGGAGAATCTGATTAACGCTGCTGCTGCGGAGCCGGGACGACATTTAATCCAGCTGCTGAGTCAGCAGATAGTTTCATCTTTGATCAGTAACAAAATGATGTTTAAGCTGTCCTCAGGAGGGTTGGAAGCAGATATCACCTTTAATGGTTTACAGGAGAACTTGGTCTCAGACGTGACTAAACTGTTTGTGTTCTGCAGGTCCCAGATTTGTTGGGTTCACTACAAACTGTTTGATGTGTGACGTGGGATTTGAACATGTTGTCCACATCACTATCAGCAGGTCATCCTGACTCAGCTGCTGCTGCAGGTGTTTTCTGCTGAACATCGGCTGAAGTTACATCGTTTGTTCATGAAAAACAAATAAAACCAGTGAAAGTGACTTTAAGGATTGTATAAAATGAATATATTTACTTACCTACGAACAGCTGAGGACAGGAGCCACTCCTGCCTCCCCCAGTAGCCTCTGCTTTCACTTCCTGGTTACACAAACCAGGAAGTGCTCATAAAAGCCTCGTTACTTTAACACAGAGGTCAAACTCATTTTCACAAGCTGTGTTTCCATTAAGTAAGAAATGCTATTAAAGTCACGCGTACGCGTGACTTTAATAGCATTTCTTACTTAATGGAAATGCAACAGTTGCCAAACTGTGTTTTTCGACATTAACAGAATATCGACAAATTTTTGCACACATTTGCAATGGAAACACAGCTACTGACTCTTGGCCTGAGAAGAAATGTAGGACTTTAAAGGATAATTTACT
>NW_013953011.1:99587-100975 GCF_001266775.1 Austrofundulus limnaeus | reverse complement strand
CGTGACTCCTGTGATGTGAAAAAAGTGTTTCCATTGCAGTTTTGCGAAAAACACCAATTTCGATACGACTGAAAAACAACCTCATCCTAGCGCAAAAACATTTAGTCAAAAAACGTAATTTTTTTTTCGAATTTGACGTGTTTCCATTGAGCAAATTTATTTTTGAAATTTTAATTAGCGCATTTTCATGGTCAATGGAAACACAGCTGGTGAGCGTTTGTGGTGGCCCTCAGAAGACCAGTCTGATGTTTGTGTTTAACTACGACRAAAAAGACCTCATCTCATTGGCTGAGCTCTAACTGAGCTCTACCTGGTGTTKCCTGCATAGAAACACTGTTTAACACATCGTCTTGTTAATACTGCTGATCGTGTTTGATCAGGGTTCTGTTGTAGACCAGCTGTTTGGGATCAAGGTTCTGGACCCACTGGTCGGTTGTCAGACAGATGGACCCACTTCTAGAAGAGCCCAAACCATCAGCCCTCCACCGCCGTGCTGCCATGTTTTTACAGAGGCCATGACTTGTGACCTGTGACCTGCTGACTGTACAGTCTGAGGCGGAGCTCATTGCACAGTCTGACCTTCAGGGTGAGTTTGTTGCACAGTCCCCTCCGGTGAGGACAGTTCCCAGCTGTGAAYAAATTCTGCAACGTTTCTGCAGAAAGTTGAACTCCCGATGGTTTCCTCTGATTGGTGCAGACACGTGCACGCGTCCACGTGCACACACACACAAAGAACCCCCCCCCCACCCCCAATAAAAGGCTCATTTAACCTGAACGTGCTGATGAATAAAGCTGGAATAAAGAGATGAAAGTATGTCAGGTATTGTGAGTCAGTTGTGTGCAGCACAATAGCAGCATAAAGGGAAGATCTGATCCAGCAGAACCTCTTTATGTTCTGAACAAAGTGCTTCTGCTACCTGCTTCAAAGTCCAACCTTCAATGGGGGTGGGGGGTGGGCGGGGGGTTTCCCTCAAGAAAATGTGTTTAAAGATCAACATGTGGGCAAACAATGTCTCCATTTGAATTCTGTTTTAAAATCTGTTAMATGATCCGTGAAAAGTCAGAGTTTCTTCCTGGTTAAGATAAAAAGTGTAATCTGCTTCGCTGTGAATGTGATRAAATAAATATTTAATTTAACTTTCACAGTAAAATCCTTCAAATCTGCCATTTATTTCAGTCTCAAAAGGTTTCAGCAGTAAATACATGGATTTATGAGGACGGAACTGAGACCTCCACTCCTTGTTTTAAGGGTTTGTGTTGATTGTTTGTGGAGCCGTGAAGGTCATAAATTATCTCCTGAAACAGAAGCTCACTGTGCACCTTGTGTGTGTGTGTGTGTGTGTGTGTGTGTGTGTGTGTGTGTGTGTGTGTGTGTGTGTGTGTGTGTG
>NW_013953011.1:97375-99309 GCF_001266775.1 Austrofundulus limnaeus | reverse complement strand
CAGATATACAGAGGTATAGGGTAATCTTTCAAGTCTTACGGATTTTTTCAAAACCTCATTTTCTAATTTATCTAACATGTCAGAGCCTGTAGGATGATTTAAAAACAATAAATAACATTAAACAGCCATCTTACAACCTGTTCTGATGCTAGAAATAAGTTATGAACCTTTTCCGCTCTCCTTTCCTCCTGCTTCACAGCGGGTGTGAGTTGTATGGATTTTTTTGCAAAATTTACAGATTTTTTAGTCTTTTTATCAGGTAAACGTCCGAAGAGGTTGACATGCATGGGACAATAAAATACAGACTTGTTGTTATTGAGTTTGTCAACATGAGCCGCTACCTGAGAGGCACTGCTAGCCCCTCCCCCATCAGAGTGTCGGAGCAGGATGAGTCAGTGCAACGTTAATCAAATGAGAGAGAGGGTGGGGGCGATGTTTTATGGGTAGAGTAGTATATTTTTCCTGTAATACTTCATTATAGTTTTTTTAAGACAAAGCTAATTGAAAGGAGCGCTGAGCAGAGTTACAACCAGAGATTACAGTTACTTTTTTCTGCAGTTCGGCGCCCCCTCCAGCAGATGGCGCTCTAGGTGACCGCCTAGTTCGCCTATGCCAAGAGCCGGCTCTGACCACAAACGTCTGGAAACATTTGAAACCAAAGAACGAGACTTGAGAGTTGATCAGACTGGATAAAAACCAGAAATAAATCCACAGGATGCTGCTGTACCTGCTCATCACAGACCCATGTGTGTGTGATTATAAATGTTTCTGCTGCAGACAAGAATAATGTCGTGGGAGAAAAGAAACATCCTAAATATGTTGGAAACAACAAACGTTGTTTTTAATGTCGGAGCAGGGAAAGGGAGGTGAAAATTGACAGCGCTCATTAAATCAAATTGTGTAAACAGTGTTTTTGTGACAACAAATGAAAAGGCAGGCCGACGAACTGAAAGCTGTTAATGATTCTGGAAACATGAAAGCAGCAGTGTGACGTGATGTTTGTGTAAAAACCCTCGTCTGTCAGCCGAGGATCAAAGACAATTTAAAGCATCTAAAATGTCATTTCAAACTAATTACAGATTACCCCCTCCCCGCCGGACCCTCCTCCCTCCTCTCCCTACCTTTCAATAATCCTGTCTCTGTCCTCCCTTCAGCCCCATCAAATTATTACCCCCCACCCCCAAACAGCCAGCCGGGGGAGCCGGGTTCTCTTCACACAAACACATTTAGTTTCATTTGTTGCAGTTTGTGATGAATAAAGCTCAGCTGCTGTGTTCTGGATGTTCTTCTCAGCAGAACAAAGCCGTGTTTACTCCCAGTGAAGTATCCTCAGAGGATCACTGAAGCACTTCTCACATCTTCCAGGTGATGCAGGTTAAAGCCSGAGTCACACTRCAAGAAAATCAGGTCGATTTTTGTCCTTCTGACAAACTTAAATCCAGATTATCATGATGGCTCTAAAGATAATCTGAGCAGATATTCCTGCCGTGGGTGGTGAGTTAAGAGTGATCTAGTCRGCTCAGAAGGACGTCGGGACCRCTCCGACCTCAAATCGAGGATATTGACCATGTTTGATTTTTTGGCCTGACTTCACAGTGTGTGTAGTGTTCACCTGAGCTCTGYCTGTGAATGAGACGTGTAGCCAATCAGAAAGTGAGCTGACGTAAACACWGAGGGGATTGATACGAGTTGTTACATTTAGAGTTTCCTCTGCAGGAACAGTAACAGCAGTTTGTGATAAATGTCTCAGATTCGTGGGTTTGGAGACAACCTTGACTAAATGTAAAGAAACTGAAGGTTTGTKTCTGGAGCCTCCTGAGCTCTGAGATACAAACATCATCTGCTCCTCTGGAAGCTGCCAGTCTGCAGTACACTCTGCAAATTACATCGATTTAACTATATTTAAATAATATGAATATTAACATATATATATA
>NW_013953011.1:94567-96355 GCF_001266775.1 Austrofundulus limnaeus | reverse complement strand
ACACAGGACTAGTCAAACATCACATTTTACAAAATTACACACATGAAACTAGATAACAAAAACCAAAAACCAAAAAACAAAACAAAAATAAAATAAAACAAGATTTAATACAGATACGATTTCAGTGCTCTTTTAAAGAAAGTGTGCTTTTTAAATATCTAATGTTTTTAGGTTATTAATTCCTGAACAGCTCTGTAGAAAACTGATTTTTGAATCAAGTTTGTCTTACCACGATTTACAAATAATTTTGTTACACAGGAGTATCTAACATGATCTGTTCAGAATAAATAAGGTTTTCATAAAATGATCATAAATCTGAGTAAATTATACTGAAACCTCACAGTRAAACCCAGTTCATGTCAATAACACCTGTAAGAAATGGACATCTTAATGCTAATTTACCTGCAATACCGTTAGCCATTCTGCTACTGTCAGTCTGATGACACCTGTCCAGGTAAACATGATACACAGATCTGCAACATGCAGTTATTTTACATTCAGATGAACATGAAGTGGAAAACAGAAGAAATATTCAGCACAGTTCTGAAGAAACCTGAAGATTTAGTCTCAGCTCAGCATCTTAAAATAGAAAACAAAAGTAAATAAAACAGATATTTTTTCTGATTTTACTAAAAAATAAAAAGTTAAATATTTAGATCTGAGACCTTAGTAATAAAAGGTAAATTAGCAGTTAGCCTTGCTGAGGCGATGGAGGATTAGAGCTGTGACCTTTGACCCTCAGGTAGCTCAGCTCTCTGCAGAAAAACAACCATCAGGAKTCTGTCCTGGATTCATCCCGACCGGACCGATAATCTGGACTGCTTCAGTGGGAAGTGGACCCGTGCRTTCGAGGGGAGGGGCTATCCTTCAGTCCTGACCTGAGGGACCCCCGCCACTTCTGGGCCCACGTCTGTTTAATAAGTGCTGCCCTCCCCGGTGGTAAGAGAGCGGTCAAACATTATGTCAGGGGTAATTAAGGTCTGAACGCTCCTGACCCTGATATAATCCCCTCTGAAAGGATCTCCAACTGTTTGCTGTGATTAACGAGGACCACCACATCCAGAGGGTCCGCTGCTGCCGAGGCTTCACTGAGCTGCACTTTTATCACCACATAAAATTTCCTCCCTGAAAAAGCCTTTGAGCTCTCAGTGAACATTAGCCAGGGAGGGGATGGAAGCTGTAAAAGATCAGGTCTTCAGAAAGGAACCAGGTTTTACTGGGTCAGTTTGGCTGCAGTTTGTTTGTGATGCTGATCAACAGGTTCACCACCTGCTCCGCTGGACCTGGTCTGGAATAAAAACCTGTAAAACTCTCCAGGTTGGGTTCAGGTTCAACAAACTGGGTCAGAATGAGAAAACATGAGTGACCGACACGCACCAGGAAGCTGAAGTCCAACCAAAACAAGCTCCCTCTAGTGGCTGAGTTTTAAGCCCCGCCCCCCTGATATAAAATATATCATAGGTGCTTTTTTTCAGGTGTTGGCTCTTTGTTGATTCACGTATTCCAGTATTTACTTGTCCAATCAGTTTCCTGCAGCTCAGTGCTGAAATTATGTCCAGACAGCATGTTTCTGTGCAAAACTTTTAATCCGTTGACTTTAGTTCCATAAACACACAATTTAGTTGTGTTTGATTTCAAAGACATGTTGTCTCTGCCACGCCCCTAATGGTCACTTTAATACGCTGGATCATCCATCCATCATCCATCCATCATCCATCAATGCTGGCAAGATGGCGCCGGTGTGTGTGGCTGCTCGTCTGTCATTCTCACGTTTGCTGATGTTTATAC
>NW_013953011.1:92184-93586 GCF_001266775.1 Austrofundulus limnaeus | reverse complement strand
TCCATCCATCCATCCATCCATCCATCCATCCATCCATCCATCCATCCATCCATCCATCCATCCATCCATCATCCACTAACTGACCTTTTAAACAATAAAATGTCAATAATTCGATCAGTTTTGATCTAAAATCATCATAAGATGAACTCTGTGTAAAACTCAGGTGTAACAGATGATGGTGATTTTCATCTGTTCATGAAACACTGAGTCTTAAATGTTTTATGTCTCAGTGATGAGGTTGCTTTAGTAAAACCTCTCTAAAATTAACCTTGAAGGAAAAAAAAAACAGGCAACATTTGACGGAGTGCCAAAAAAACAACCTTAATAACAGGTTAAAGAATGTTGTTTGTTCCTTTAAATCCAGATAACTCATGTTTCATTAAATCTGCTGTAGGACGACGAGACACGCACCAAATTACAGCAATAAGTTTTCCTCAAGACATACCAGGCAGGGACTCATGACAGCAATCAGAGCCGGGCGTGCTCAGACAGCGWCCCCCTGCAGAAAACATAATGGTTTTACAGGATTTATGTAACCGCCACACAAACCCATGTCAAACGTCTGAAGGACCTGCTGCAGGAGGCTGGACACACATGGAGTCAGAAGAAAGGTGATGAACACAACGTTTGTCTTCAGGCTCCTAAAGGATTTTAATTCACCTTAAAACAGAGATTTACCTTTATCAAGATGTCTGACAGGACAGTTATGAAACTGTCCCATAAGTGTGTGTGTGTGTGTGTGTGTGTGTGTGTGTGTGTGTGTGTGTGTGTGTGTGTGTGTGTGTGTGTGTGTGTGCAGGGAAATGAAAATAATTAACAAAAAGAATTCCAGTGTTTTTCAAACTGTCACAAACCAAGTGTTTGCTTGTTTTAACACGTGAAGTCTGCAGAACGGTGTCAGAGGTGATGTCAGAAGATTTTTACATTATTTTACTTTTTAATAAACTCCTGATCAGATCTTCATTTCCTTTGGAAGCTGACAGACGTTTAATTTTCCTCTTCTAAGATCCAAAGATTCAAAGTGTTTATTGTCATATACACAGATGAAAACATGTTTCCCTAAGCAAAGAAACTCTTACTTTGTCTGCCAGGAGACAGGCAGACTAAAAACTATAAGCACTTARAGGACTCTAACAAGGTAATAAGGGATAAAAGATAAAAAGACCACACCTGGAATGAAAAGGAGACCAAACTACAGATAATAACATCAGAGGGGAACAAATACAATCAGTGTTTAAGTCAGGCCTGGTCAGTCCTGGTCCTGGGGGGCCGCAGCCCTGCTTGTTGTACTGGTTCCTCTGCTCCAACACACCTGATCTGATGATTATCAGGCTTCTGCAGTACGGAGGACCAACACTGACTTAATTAGAAATAAAAGCAGAATTAAATGAACCACTAAATA
>NW_013953011.1:85202-91759 GCF_001266775.1 Austrofundulus limnaeus | reverse complement strand
CTCATGAAATAAAGTAGTATTTGTTAAAGAAAAGATTCTGTCCTGCTGCCTTGATTGTCACAGTTTGAAATAAAACATCTCCTGACTTGTTAGAGTTGGATTTAAATCATTTTCTGTCCAACTAAACCAGTTACAACTCTGTTATAACTCTGTTATAATGCTGTTATAACTCTGTTATAACTTTGTTATAAGTCTGTTGTAACTCAGTTATAACTCAGTTATAACTCAGTTATAACTCTGTTGTAACTCTGTTNGTGTCACCTGTCACTTGATTGATGGTGGTGTATATATTCTCTGACCACCCCTGGTTTAAAGTGTAAATGTGCAACAGGTAACAGTCTGAAATGTGCACATGTGCAGTAATAAGTCAGAAGATTGTTACATTCAGCTGTTCAGAAGTCTGATGGCACTTGGGAAAAATAAGTTCTTAAATCTGCAGGTTCTGTATTTGACACTTCTGGACCTCTGGTACCGTGCAGCTGTAAAAGTTCCTGAGGATCTTTGTCGAGTGGTCTGACTCACAGTTTTACAAACTTTGAGAGGAACTGAACACAAGTGTGTGAGCGTGGTGAGAGAAGAGTTTTAAAAATGTTTCAATGTGTTTAAACTTCCTGCCTGGAGGAAACGTTTGGAGACGTTCTGATGAAAGCCGTTGGCAGTTTGTTGCTAACAGCCTGGGCTAACGTCAGGCTGGAGCTGGAGGTCAGCTCAGATGTGTGTTCTCACTGCGTCTGTGCCAGCCTTAAAGCTCTGTAAACAGCCATTACTAAATTACAATCTGCAACCCAAACATTAGTGATTTAAACTGCTCTCTGTTGTGACGACGTGACGAAGTGCGGGAACGGCTCCGCTCTCTCTGTTTGGAGAAGATGAGCGTGTTGAATCTGCACAAAAACAACTTGTGTCATTCAGAGCAACATCTGAAACCCATATTTACACAAGACAGACGGTAACAATAGACTTTATTACAGTGAAAACTTGTTTTGGGAGCAGAAAATCACCAGTTAACGTCTCCATCAGCAGCTGGATGGTTTAAAAAGGCTCTCATGTTGTCATCAAGCCGTTAAACAAAACTCCATTAGTTGAGTTTTTTTTTGTCACAAAGCAGCTCAGTCTTCTCCAAACTTTCAGCTCCTTCCTTCAGATGCGTTCCGACACGAGCACGAACTGAAATGCAAATGTCATTAAACACATTCCTGAATGTGAATGCTGTTTACCGTAAACACATGAATGTCTTTTTGTTGGCGCTGGGAAAGAGTTAACCTTGAACCTTCRTCATCAGGAGATAAGAAGCTCTGAGAAAGAAGTGAGGCGTTAAACAAACCTGAATTAACAATTAACAAAAGGAGGCTTTCAGGCTTTGGAAAGACTTCAGAAACACTAGAAGAGTCCATTAATAAGAGCGTGGGGAGGAAAACCCAGGCTTCATCAGGGGCCATGTTTGCTGTGATTACACTCCTGTTTGGTGCTAATTGGCTGGATTCCTCCACAGAGACGTGTGATGTTCAAACACCAGAGGAAAAGGTGGGAAGGAAGAAATTTTAACAGTTTTCTTTTTAAAAACACTTCTTTATCTTCTAGGTGAAAAAAATCTAAGGTTTACTGCCTAAAATAAGCTTTAATCCTCACATTATCAATACGAGTTTTATAAAATAATTAAAAATTATTTGAGAAACGTCTGAGCCTCATCACATAAACATCTAATGAACATGTCAAATCACAGCCAATCTCTGAGTCTTTGATTTGTGCCGTTCGCTCGGCTCTGCTCGATGTTTCGGGTCAGGCAGGGAGCTCACAAAGCGTTTTGTTCGGCGGCGTTTTGAAAAGAGGCGATTGCGTCTCGTGTTTCCTGCAGGAGGAAACGGTCTGAGCAAAATGTTTGTTTCATCAAAACAATTTCTTTTAGCTTGTAAGACGCTACAGAARTCCAGTTTCCAGTTCTGAATGTTACATTTTCTGATCAGCCAATCAAATGACCTGAAAATACTGACGTTGTCTTGCAGCTAGCTCTGGTGTCACCAACCCAACACCTCATTGGTCAAATTAACAGTTTCACTGCCATTTGTTTAGCTTCACTGTTCATTCGAAAGACTTTGAGTCATTCTTTAAACCCCAGCAACAGATTGTTGAAATATGATTAGTTAAAAGCTTTACATAAATACTCTGTAAGCTACTGTAAGCTGCACAGGAGAAAAGATATGAAATGAAGAGAACAGATATTTAATATWGTTAATAATAAAAAAATAAAACTAAAATATTACTAATTAATAAATATAGTTGAATGTAAGCTAGTGATTCTGTTTGTGTTTAGACCAGCAGAGAAGGTCTTGCTGGCTCTGACAGCCCACTGATTTGTGGAATAAAATGTAAATGTAAAAGTGAGTGTGCACATTTTCAACAGCAGAGTGTTTGTGGTGATAAATGCTGACAATCAACTCTGAATCATGAAAAAAAGCCTGATTGGACGCCTCAAAAGTTACTTAAGGCCCAATTAAAAAAATACTTTTTCAACAGTCATTCATCAACTTGAGCAGGTTTTTTTTTTTAGTTTTCCCTCAGGAGCTGAATTTTATCATTTTAATTCATGATATAACACATCTTTACAAACATTCAGGTGTGGTAATGATTTAGTTTGCAGATTTTCACGTTTCCCTTACTATAAATAAAGTTTCCTGTTTAACAGTTTAAAAACAAAAAGTTTTGCAACTAAAATCTGAGGATTTTAAAGTTTGTTTTTATGAGATCTCATGAAATAAAGTAGTATTTGTTAAAGAAAAGATTCTGTCCTGCTGCCTTGATTGTCACAGTTTGAAATAAAACATCTCCTGACTTGTTAGAGTTGGATTTAAATCATTTTCTGTCCAACTAAACCAGTTACAACTCTGTTATAACTCTGTTAGAATGCTGTTATAACTCTGTTATAACTTTGTTATAAGTCTGTTGTAACTCAGTTATAACTCAGTTATAACTCAGTTATAACTCTGTTATAACTCTGTTATAACTGTTGTAACTCTGTTGTAACTCTGTTGTAAGTCTGTTGTAACTCTGTTATAACTCTGTTATAATGCTGTTATAACTCTGTTATAACTTTGTTATAAGTCTGTTGTAACTCAGTTATAACTCAGTTATAACTCAGTTATAACTCTGTTGTAACTCTGTTGTAACTCTGTTGTAACTCAGTTGTAAGTCTGTTGTAACTCTGTTATAACTTTGTTATAAGTCTGTTGTAACTCAGTTATAACTCAGTTATAACTCAGTTATAACTCTGTTGTAACTCAGTTGTAACTCAGTTGTAAGTCTGTTGTAACTCTGTTATAACTCTGTTATAACTCTGTTATAACTGTTGTAACTCTGTTATAACTTTGTTATAAGTCTGTTGTAACTCAGTTATAACTCAGTTATAACTCTGTTGTAAGTCTGTTGTAACTCAGTTGTAAGTCTGTTGTAACTCTGTTATAACTCTGTTATAACTGTTGTAACTCTGTTGTAACTCTGTTGTAAGTCTGTTGTAACTCTGTTGTAAGTCTGTTGTAACTCTGTTATAACTCTGTTATAACTCTGTTATAACTCTGTTATAACTGTTGTAACTCTGTTGTAACTCTGTTGTAAGTCTGTTGTAACTCTGTTATAACTGTTGTAACTCTGTTGTAAGTTTATAACTCTGTTATAACTGTTGTAACTCTGTTATAACTGTTGTAACTCTGTTATAACTCTGTTGTAACTCTGTTGTAAGTTTATAACTCTGTTATAACTGTTGTAACTCTGTTATAACTGTTGTAACTCTATTGTAAGTCTGTTGAACTGTGTGGAGCTGAGCTCAGACCTCTACACTCAGATACCTCTTGATAAAACACTTCACCTTGTGCAACAAACAGAAAACAGAACTTTGGGTCTAAAGAGGAGGTCCGGTTCAGTTTATTGTTTGTTGGTTAAACAGCGGCAGGAGAAGAAACGACTCCTCTCCTTGGACTTGGTGGAGTTTTAACTTGTTGCTTTAAAGCTGAACTGTGGGGTCAAAGGTCGCTGTCGGGCTGTAAATACCAGAGGAAGTCTTTCACCACCGCTGACCTTGCAGGTTGGGGACAGATTTGTGTCAGAGTCTATTTTTAGTTGGGTGAAGATAAATCCTTCAATCGCAGCTTCACAAACACATTGATGACATCAGAGGCTGACTCAGCGAAAACTAAAACACTGAAACTTTAATAAAAGTTGATTGTTCGGACGTGCAGCAAACGAACCAGGTCCACTGAAGCCGTGCGAGGCTCTCAGAGCTCACGTGTCATTCATGTGCACGCAGAGGCAACAAGCATCGATTAGTGGACTCAGGTGCACTAATTCAAGCGTAGAACAATGTGGGCACTTGAGGGATAATAGCTGCTGATCTTCAAAGTGGCTCAGCAGTTGGCTTCTTTGGTCTGTAGTCTGTCTGTGTCGCGACTCGGGGAGCTTTGTGGGCCAACCCAAGACTCCCAGCTGGATGTGATGACCCATAGAATCAACAGAGGAGCAGAAGAAGGGGATGAAAAGAGGGCTTTAATCCCTCCTATTGAATGTTTGTTGACAACACATGCGAGGGTCTGAAGTGTGAGCTGGATGAGGGTAATAAGGGCGGGTTCATATTTTCTGCTCAGTTCTTCAAACATTGTCCTGCTTTCAGAGGCTGTTTGGRCCTGAGAGCCAGAGAATGGAGGGGATGACAGAAAGACCCACTCATCTCTTCTGAAGCCGTCTGCTGGACCAACGGTCAGGGTAACGTCTGGATCTGACCTGGACCTTTGCTTTCATCGGCACGTGAAGAGGCTTCCATGAAGGTCGGGGAGCTGCTAAACTGCAGGACGGACCATGTTGATAAATAATGTGCACGGCCAACAATGCAGCTCTGCAAACTGTGCACGTGAAAATTAAYACTCAGAATTCAGTATTTTACTTTGTCAGTGTCATATAAAGTACATCAAAGTGATACTTGAGTAAAAGTACAAGTGTCTTATCATAAAAATACTTTGGTAAAAGTTAAAGTCTTCTCTACGAATATTACTTGAGTAAAAGTCTTAAAGTATCTGATATTTTTTGTACTTAAGTATCAAAGTAAATTTCTGACATAAAATCTACTCAAGTATTTAAAAGTAAAAGTATTGAGTAAAAAATGAGAGGTTAAGATTTTCCTAAATGACAATTAACTTTCCAAAAAAAATTTTTTCTAACAGCGTGCAGCTGTGATGAACTGTGTACAAAGTAACACGTTGTCAGAAAAATATATATTTATACTTCTCATCCAACCAGAATTAAATTCACTCTATCCAGGAGACACAATTTATCAGGATAGTATTTTTTAAAAATAATAACAATCCGAAATAAAACAGGAGTAACGACTTCCTTCTTCTTACCTCTTTAAAAAATGTAGTGAGTAGAAAGTACAGATAATTGTGTAAAAATGTAATAAGTAAAAGTAAAAAGAATGCTAAAAATAATTACTCAAGTAACGTACAGGTAACTGAAATTTCTACTTAAGTACAGTAACAAAGTATTTGTACTTAGTTATTTTACAACTCTGTACTTTGTTTTAGTCCACCTTAAACTGGACTGAGGAGTTCCTGTTAAATATTAATAATAGAACAGAATAACTTTATTGTCTGTCCCAGACGGTGACAGGGCTCCAACAACAGCATACTTGCATAAAAACACTCAAATACCCATAAAAACASAGAAAAGGGACTGTTAAAAGCAACAGTTAAAATCAATTACAATATTTCATTTTATGTAACGACTAAGTGTTACATAAAAATACAAATTAGATTTATTTTAGACACTCAGGAGCAAACATGAAGTTTTGATCTTGCTGTAAACCACTGGTTATGGTTTAATGTTCGATGATAATGAGTGTAGTTTGGTTGTGTTGGACCCGGCCCAGGCTTACAGGAAACAAAGCTCTGATGGTTCTTCAGCGTATCTCTGCTCCTAACCGCCTCTCAGTTAAAAGAAAGGAAACCTCAGCAAACACAAGCACAAAAACCTGACTGATGATGTGCACTCACTCAGTCCCTCACATGTGGTCCAGCAGCAGGTCTGTAGATGGTTCTGATGGGTTTCAGGTTAAGGTTGGTGGACCTGAACAAACTCGGTTCTGACACGGATGTAATGTTGTGTGTCGACCTCAGAGCGCTGCGRTTATTTTACTGACAAAAGAGTCAATCAGCCTGAAAGCAGCGACTTCACCGAACATTCAGATTATTTTCTTCTTTGACTCTTTTGAACATCTTTTCACCTGAGTCATCAGGATCATCTGCTTGATCAGTGAAACACTTGAATGTTTAAAGGACCTGGTTTTAACTCTTCTGTTTCTAAGTTTTTAAGACTTAATATACTTTATTATATTTTATTACTACTTAAATATACTTTATTATACTCTATTACTACTTAAATATACTTTATTATATTTTATTACTACTTAAATATACTTTATTATACTCTATTACTACTTAAATATACTTTATTATATTTTATTACTACTTAAATAAACTTTATTATACTTTATTACTACTTAAATATACTTTATTACT
>NW_013953011.1:80181-83916 GCF_001266775.1 Austrofundulus limnaeus | reverse complement strand
GTGTGTGTGTGTGTGTGTGTGTGTGTGTGTGTGTGTGTGTGTGTGTGTGTGTGTTCACTCATTTAAGCATGCATTTGAACCTGATGCTTTCCTGACAGGAACGGGCTCTGCAGCAGCGAGCTATTGTTTTTCTTGGCAGAGATTAGCGGCCCCCAGGGACCCGTGCCACAAAGAAGGCTCTGTTACCAACTAGAGAGCCTCATTGTTCCCTAAATTACCCCCATGGAGAGAGTAGAAAACAGCACGGCAGATATCGAGCATGCATAATGTCAATGAAGCAAATGACAGCTGCTCAGCCCAGAAACTCCTGGCTGCAGCGAGGCGAGTCCACTCAGCGTTACGACTCAGCGTTACGACGRTCTCCACCCTCGTCAATCTCCCAGTTTAACACATTTCTGCTCCCGCTTTGATTCCCGCGCCCCTGCTTTCTTTATGTCAGAATAAAGAAACCACATTGTTTTTTTTGTGTGGCTTCTCTCCTTTTCATGAAAGCGTGTTCTTTTTCATCTGAAACACGGCTAAAGTTTCACATCCCCAAATTCCTCTAAGACGGCTGAAACCTCTCGAAAAGATGAATGGGGTCGTGTCTACAAAGAGCAATAATCTTCTGTTCTTTGCTACAAACAGGCCTGTCAATTGGCCTCATTGTCAACATCCTAAGGGACTGGTTTTTAAAAGTGTCAAGATCAAAAGACCTGACTGACAAAGCACACTTTTTATTATTGCACTGACAGCCTGTAAGCTTTTAATGTTGGAAATTACAGTAATTAAGTACAAACTGTACAAGCCGGGGATCCTGACGGAGCCTTTGAGGAGTTTAACCACAAATCAAAAGGCTGCGATGAAGACGCTCGTATGTAAATATGAGCGAGGTGAAGAGCGTTGCCTGCAGTGTCTTCTGTCACTCAGGCGGAGCGGATCAACTCTGCAATGCTGTTGTGCTTCAGTGCTTCTAAACAAACGCAGGAAGGCAGATTATTCAGGACTTGCAGCTAAAAAAAACAAGAAGAGCTGCAGAATAAACTCATTTATTTTCTTTACTGCAAAGTAAAAGAATTTGAGAACAAAAAGGTTTTGATAAAACATCAAAAAACTGTGAGAGAAGTTGTATTTAGAGCTGCTTCTGAAGAGAAACCCTCTGGTTGTTGTCAGACTCAGTGTTATTAGGTTTCCTGTGGGATCCTTCAGCATCTCTGTGATTGGTGGAGACCAGTCGTCCAGCAGCATTCCCAAACGTCCCGACACGTCTGCAGTTAATTTTCCTGCATGAGCTGCTTTGATTTGGAACAAACCCTAAAGTTTATACAACAGATCTCTCCAGTAAACGGAGCCTGAGAGCCCACCTTCACCTCTGCTCCTGAGTCCTGCAGGAGCTCAGCTGACGACAGGAAACTCTGGAGCCAAACATCCAGGCCTGAAACCCACAATAAATAATGATATAAGGGGTTTAAATTTAAATGTCCAGTTGATGCAGTCAGAAGTGGCTGACGAGCAGGTTACAATGTGGACGTGTAAATAATGTGCACGGACAAATACGCAGCTTTGTCAGCCGTGCAGGTGAGAACATGACTCATCCTCATCCTCGGGGCAGAACTCTTCACACTGTCTGATCATTACTGTTTGATTAGTCAGGAACATCATCAACCTTTTCTCTATGTTGACCCTCAGAAATGTGTTGTTTTCACTAAAAAAGCCATTGTACTCTCACACAACTCAACGGGACAGAGGGGTGTCGGGTTTGGAGCGAACGAGTCGACTCTGGGCAGAGGAGAGCAACAGAGGGAAGGAGGAGGAGGAGGTTAAATTATTTTCTTTCATCCCGTCGCCTCTGAGACTTCGTTCAATTTGAAGGAAAGTTTCTGAAAAATATCCATACGTCTGTAAATTACACACATTTTACAGTCTGTGTAACAAACCAGACAGGATACAGTGATCTGAAGGGATGTTAGAATAGAATAGAATAAAAACAGCCTTTATTGTCCMACGCAGGGATGTTCAGGTGCAGCAGCAGATCAATCCACAGAAACAGTATATYACTACGTGACATTATCAACTGCAGCAATGAYAATAGAAATAAAGATTGTAACAATAACAATAAACATGGATCAAAATAAGAATAATCATTACTGTACCAAACTATCAAGATAAAATTGTCAGGTTTACTGGTGCATGGTTGGCGACTCAGAGGCAGGGGCCAGGATCTCAAAAAGAACAGGCTTTATTAGGTAACTCAAAAAGACAAAAAAGGTCCAGAACTGATGGCTTGAAAAAAAACCTTTGCTCATAAAGACTCAAAGAGTCAAGAAATGGAAATTGGCTGAACACAAAAATACTCACTGACATTACTTGAGCAAACCTGACGATGCATATAACAAACMCACAATGATCAAGGGGCGAAGCAAGACTTARATACATCAAGGACTAATGAAACAACAAGGAGCACCTGAGTGCAAGAGGGAAACTTAACAGGACCAGCTACAGGTGAAAACACAAGAGCTGACTCAAAACCCACATACAAAGTAAACAATAAACTTCACAATAAAAAAAAACCCCAAAAAAACCTCACTATGACATAAATTAGATGAAAATGAGAATAAAAGTAAGATACTGTGCAGAAAAATACAAAATTACAAGAAAAAAGTCATGTGTCAGGATCTGAGAGGTGTGCAAAATGAGTCAAACTCAGTCGTTAAGTCAGTGTTCATACAGAAGAAACTGAGTTGGTTATTTTATTACCTGTCAGTTTCAGATCATCTTGATTTTATTTGATATWTTTGTGTGTAAAGCACTTTGAGTTGCTTTAATCTCTTAAAAAACAATAAAARTACAGATGAGTTTGATCTGTGTGGTTACAGCTGGAGGTGAATGGAGTTAATGTTGTCCATCACAGAAAAGTTACTTTAACACTGAACTAGAGTAATTTTATAACTCTAATAGAGTTATTTTTTATATAGCTTTTTAAATTGGTGTCAGTAATTTTAACACTTTTATAAATGTTAATTTAACACTCTGGTAGTTCCCATACGAACTCTGTACGAGTGTTAATTTTAACCCTGATAGTGTTAAATTTACAGTTTCCAGTTTCCTGATGTAAATCCTAATCCCAGCCCAGGATCCTGGTCCTGACTCGTCCTGTAAACAGGTTTGTGACAGTGGAAGGWGGTTTTGGTGCTGGAGGTCCGTCCCGGCAGCACTGCCCTCTGAGCGGTCCGAGCGGTAAAAGGCTGGTGGGCCGGGGCTGACTCGGCCCTCTCCTCATTGTTCTCAGAGCTTGGTATTCCTCTCAGAGCTCTGGAGGATGTGCTTTTAGAGAACCCAGGCCCGCCTGGTGGACCCACTCACCTCGACAACACACTTCTGCACAAACACGCCCCGCGAGCACCGACAGCCCGTCGCTCCTGTCTGGACGGAGCGTGAGACATATTCCTGTACGTACAGATACTGTCAGAACCTAAACTTTCAGTTTCTCCTCTTTCCTGCTCTCTTTCAGACTTTCTCTCTCATCCCTCCTTCGCCCCCGCTCAGCTGGCAGCACCTTTTCACTCTGTGCCCAGARAATTGTCCTCTGCATGTCAAGTGTAGCCGTTAGGAGGGGTTTGGACAAGAGGTGCTTTTCAGGTCCCCGTCCCCCTCACCTTTGAATGGAGACAATAGAGCTGTTCTTTATGTCCAGATGACCACACACACACACACACACACACACACACACACACACACACACACACACACACACAC
>NW_013953011.1:77779-79206 GCF_001266775.1 Austrofundulus limnaeus | reverse complement strand
ATGTATGAATCATATGGTGAAAAACTGACTTTGAAAAATAAATCTGTTCTTTTTTTCTTATAAAAGTCTAAATAAAACAAAAATATTGTGGTAATTTTTGACTGTGTAACTTTACAAACAACAGCCCATGTGGTTCAGATGAGCTGGAGCTCGTTTCTCCTCCTCACACCTGAGCTGAGTTATCTGATCACAGCTCACCTGTTGGCCACGTCTCCTTAGTTTGCTGGTTTTATTTTTGTCACACAGTTTTTAAACGCTGTCATTTTGTCCCATAAACAACAGTCGTGAAGTAAACTCCTCTGATACGAAGCTGAAGTACGCCATGAAGACATTTCGCCACAAAGTGTAATTAAGTTTCCTTTCAGGGTTTATTTGGAAAAAAATAAACTCCTTGAAGCTTTTCCTAGAATCTTCCATGGAAGAAGTAAAACTCTGTGTTCTGGATGCCAACATTGTTTTTATCCTCACCACATTTGTAATTATGATCCTCAGCTTGAGTTAAATAACAGTTTTAACCCAGATCATAAACTTCTGTCAAACCAAACAATCACATAGTTTAATTCCTGCACACCAGATCTGCTGAGCCTGTATTTAACCTGATAAAACTCAGACATCTGTGGCATGTATCCCACCTTGTATCCCATCCTCAGTCCTTCAGGATGCAAAGATCAAACCAGGCCTGTTGGCCAACATGAACCCAGGCACARGCAGGTTTATTGGATGTTTCCCTGCAGGTTGCTGTGAACCTGTTAATGATAAAGCAGCAGGTTGAACTGAGACCCTCCAGCTCTGAAAGGCTGTAATGAACGAGCTGCAACACGCTCTGAGCCRGGGGGTGGGCAGTCCTGGTCCTGCGGGGCCACTTTGCTGCACGTTTTGTTCCTCTGCTCAGAACACCTGATGGATTCATCTCTCTCTTCAAATCCCACACAAGCCTGATGATCACCCATTCATCATGTGTGTCGGAGCAGAGAAACGTAAAACACGCAGGACGGCAGCCCACCCCTGCAGCAACCACTTCCTCCTGAATATTGGGACAGAACCGAGCCAAGGGTCCGGACTTCCTCCCAACGATAATCCCTTCAAAGTAAAATTAAATTACTTCACTTTGGAACTAAATGCTGGCGCACATTTACAACTTTGCAGGACGTCTACCTAAAGAGATCTACTGTTAAATGCAAAAACTGTTGAATTCATTTCCTTTTACATAATTTATCAAAACAAACTGAAAACACCTGGGATGCTAATTAAGGTCAAACATGATTAGAAAATTACATTTCCTGAGAAAATGCTAATGTGAATTCTTATTGCTGAAAGAAATGAAGCTGAAAAAGCAAAACAGTTAATGTGAGTTCAATCTGAAAAGCTGAAAGAAGCATAAAACAATTTAACTTAGCAGAAAAAAAAGCTAGAAGTAGCTTAAAAAC
>NW_013953011.1:75013-76424 GCF_001266775.1 Austrofundulus limnaeus | reverse complement strand
CCCAAAATGGTTTGATGCTTCAGCGAAGAGTTCTTCTTCTTCTTCTTCTTCTTGTTTTTTTATGGCGGTTGGCAAACAACATTTGGTGCATTACCGCCACCAGCAAGCAAAAAAAACAAACAAAAAAAAAACTAGATTCTTTTAATTAAGCCTGTTACTGTTAGATAATGAAACATAATCTTATAACTTGCATCAAAAAATCTTTTTCCTGATAGCATTAAAAGATTATATTGATCTTTTTCTTGTTCAAGACTTTTTATCATTTCAGTTCTTTCTTTCTGGTACTTCCTACAGGTTGACATAACATGCTCTATAGTTTCAATTTCCCCACAAAACTCACATCTGCCTGTATCATGTTTCCCCATTATATGTAAAGTTGCATTAAGTCCCGTATGACCCAACCGTGACCTTGTTATTATTCTTTCCTGTAATCTATTTCTTCCAACACCTCTTCTACTTTCTCCAACCATCCTTTGAATTCTATAGAGCCATCTTCCTTTTACATCCTCTTCCCACTTCTTCTGCCATTTTTCTCTATTTTTTAAATAATGCTTTTAGTCTCTGACTTACTAAATGAAACTCTTATATTAACTTCTTTCTTCCTTGCAGATTCTTTGGCCTTCTTGTCTGCCATTTCATTTCCTTTCACCCCAATATGTGCAGGTACCCAAAAAAACACAAGAATTAGCCCCATCATCTGTAAACGATATAATATTTGCTGTATGTCTATTAAAATATCTGGACGACTTTCTGAATGATTTCTTTGTATACTTATACCCCTGTATCACCTGATTGATTCTGGGACGCATCTGTATAAACTTTTACGTAATCATAAAATTTATCTATGTACTCATGTACTATTGTTGAGTTACAAATGAATGTTTTATCTACTTGCCTTCTGTGTAACAAAGTTAAATCTACGTTTGCTTCCAGTATAATCCACGGTGGAATTATTGACAATGGTACAGTTGGACTGATATTTAAATTACTTATTTCTAATTTGTTTCCTGTATTATTTTCAAACCAAAAAACGTATTGACTGCTCTGTCCGTCTCCCAACATGGCTGTAAAGCTAGCTGTGCAGGATGTTTTTTGCTGTGTCCCTTTAGATTAGCCCAATAATTTAATGACAACTGACTCCTTCGTAAAGTTAGTGGCATTTCTCCCATCTCTACCTGTAGAGCTGAAGTTGAAGTTGTTTTCATTGCACCTGAAATTAATCTCAAAGCCTGATATTGGATAATGTCTAGTTTTCTGAGAGCTGTGTCAGAAGCTGATCCATATACTAAACAACCATAATCTATAGTTGATTTTATAAAACTTGTGTAAATTAATTTTAATGCTTGTGCACCCCATTCATATCCAACTAAACATCTTATTACATTCAGTTTTTTTACATTTATCAATAACC
>NW_013953011.1:71542-73507 GCF_001266775.1 Austrofundulus limnaeus | reverse complement strand
CAATAATAATAGCTGAATATTAAAAATAATAATAACAGCTGAACATTAGCTACAATTGCAACAAATAGCTGAATATAGCGAAAAGCAACTGTAAGAAGCTGAAATAGCTCAAATTAGCAGAAAAAATAGCAGAAAAACAAGCAAAAATAGAAAATAGCAGAAATAATCAGAATTATTGAAGAAAAAGATCAAATTAACAAATAAGTAGCTAAAATTAGCACAAAGAAGTTAAAAAGAGCAGAAGAAGAACAAAAGATGTAAGGTGCTGTAAGATTTAGAGACATTTTGATGGATTTTAAGGATGTTTAAAACAGCTTCAATCATTTTCAATGGGAAAAATGTGGCTGGAAAAATAAAATAGCTATAAAAAGTATAAATATCTGAAATACCAAAAGTCACAGCTGGAATGTGCTGAAGGAGCTGAACGTTCTGATATATGAATTGTTAAAATGAGATRCGTGCCAAAAACCACACAGAGGATAAACTGTTGTCAGTGTGCAGCTTGTGAAACTTTCACACAATTATCTCCATGAAGTCTAGTTTTATTTGCAACAGCTGTTTGTTTTTGCCTTGTTTACACGTTTATTTGTTGCTTTGCTCTCTTCATTTCCAGCTTTTAATCTCAGYTGACACTTTTTATGACAAATGAAAACTCCACCACTTGAAGCCTGCTGAGTAAATCATGTTTATTTGGAGGTTCAGCCTCTAAATAAAGCAGAGAAGCTGGTAAAATGAAAACCAAGCSTGCCTGTAACACTAACATGTCGTCATGGTTCCAGCTGGTAAACATGATGTTTGTTGTTTTTGTACTCATGGAAAAATAACCTCAGAAAGTCTGCGTGAAATCATCCTTTTTTATTACATTACTAATTACATCATCCAGGTGCATTAAGCACAGATGTTTCCATTTATAGTCAGAACACACCTGTTCTGTTTCATGTCCTTATATGGTCGTGTTCCTGAGCGACTTCTTCAGAATCCAGAGCAGCCTAAAGCCTGACCTTTATTATGACGCTCTGATTTGTCAGCTTGGAGTTTCCCTTGTTTTAGTTTCTTTTAGCTTGAGTAGTTTCCACATTTTTATCCTCTGTGTGTGTGTGTGTGTGTGTCTGTGTGTGTCTGTGTGTGAACAAATGTTTCCACCTGTGAGGTGGAGTCCCTCGTCTCCATGCTGACTCAGTCCTGTGTACCCACACACAGGTCTAACATGGTCTAGACTTGGGATTACAGCTGGTTGGGTTCTGCAGCTCCGTCACTCTCTGGGTCCAGACGTTCGTTTRGCAGTTAAATCACTTTTATATCCGGTTGATTCTAAACTTCCTCTGGTCCTGACTCATGATGGCTGCACAGTTTACAGAACTGTGATTTCAAACATTTCATATTTCAGAGGCGACTCGCCCTCGGCTCTGATGGAGGCTCTCCTCTGACTGGACGTTTCTTCATCTCTTTATTGCAGTAATAAAAGGTTTGAGTGGAAAGCTGAGCTGTTTGAGTTGAAGCTGTCGTTGTGACAACTTGCCCCTGAGGATTTTTATTGTTGCTTGAACTCCAGGTCTGAATTCACTGGAACGTTGGATGTGATGTGAAAACTTGTCCAACTTGATCTTCAGTAAATTTAAACAAATAAAGCGTGAGTCAGGTCACTCCTGCTTCTTCTTCTTCTTGTGTTTTTTTAACAACATGTTGAGAAATGTGGCAGTAAAATAACACCACAGCATCTTTTCTCCACATGTTGGATCTTTGTAACGTGATCTCTGGTTGTGTCGCGTTTAGGATGCTTTTCTTTTACAAAAAACTGATTGTTTTTGRGTTATTTTTATTAATTTTCTTTGTTTTGTTTTCAGACACACAAATGCGCTTCATGATATATATWTTTTCCTTTAAAGGCACAGTGTTTGCAGACAGAGACCTTGTTTTATTATTTTTACCTTATAAAAAGCTGTTTATATCTCCATGGTCGCGGGT
>NW_013953011.1:69334-70951 GCF_001266775.1 Austrofundulus limnaeus | reverse complement strand
TTTCTCTTTTTTGTATCGAAAAAATATCGAATCGTGAGACTAAAGTATCGAACCGAACCGTGAAATTTCTGTATCGTTGCACCCCTACTAAATTGATAGCGATAAAAAGTTTCTATGCTAAAATTTCTGGGACCATTTGAACGTTTCTGTTAATGTATCAGTTTGGTTCTAAATGTCATTCCTGATGGTCTTGAAAGGTCTTTAAGGTCATAAATTTCTTACTGAAATCTGCATGAACCCTGTTCAAATAAAAAAAGGAGGCTGAAAAGCAGAGCTGGCCTGAACTGCTAATGCTAAATGCTAAATGCATTGTGCATCAGTGGTATATTACTATATACATTACTCAGTGCTTTTGGCAGAGGTTCTGCAGAAATATGTTTTTTTGTGTTTTTTTTTTTTTTTGCTGCGTACACATTGTGGTACATAAAGACTTAAACCAGCCTTAAGAGTTTTCAAGGATCTTACACAACCATTGTTCAGACTCAGGTCCTAGACAAAGTCTCAATCCCTTGTATTGTTGCCTTAGAGACATGGATTTATACAAAAGAATAGGAATAATCAAAGGAAACGCTCAACCTTTGATTCAGTCTGGTCCCCTGTGTGATGTGCAATAAGGAGGGTGTTAACTGTACGCTGATGATACCTCTGCTGGGGATTTTCTGTTTAATCTTCTCGGCTTTATGTCGGCTTGGTTATACTCCAACACAACCCTTCCCTGTGATTGCAGGGGATTGTCAGCGAGCRAAGCAGGTCCAGGTAGAGTCACAGGTGTTGGGAAAACATGCAAAGCATCTGGCTCTGACCCGTGACTCATGGTCCAAATTCTTCCTGCTGCCGAACCAAACACTCTGGTGAAACGCACCAAGAAAACGGAAGGGAGGAAACTAGATGTACCATGTATGAGTGCTTTGATTTAATGAAATGACTCAATCTGCAAGAAAAGTACRATGTAAAACTAAAATATTTTMGAAACTCCTCTCTTCAGACCAGATRAATGTGTTCCAGTTGTACTCGGAGTTCAGAATTTCAGTCTTATAAGTCTGAAATATCAACTGGAACAACCTTTAATGTTGTAATTTTGAGTTGGGAATTCAGTGCAACACGACCATACCTGATGYCATCCTGTCAACATGGCTGTTCCTTGCATCAACAGAGTGAAACTCTTTACTTTTCTGTGTAGTTTGTAGTACTTTATTCAGTTATTAGGTGATATGTTTTAATGCAGTTTGCACTCAAAGTGCTGCATGGCACTCGGGTCAGGCAGTAGAGCGTGAGAGGTCCACCATGGTTCTGAGCATGCACTTACTTCCACATTACCTTTGTGTTAGTTTATTGATTGAAGGTGGAGCACTGGGGAGTGGATTCATGATGTAGGACCTGTGCTACCTTCATGGGTTGGTGGTCTGAGAATTTGATACAGGACTTGTTTCAACACTAGCGCTCTTACTGCTCCATGTATCTATAAATACACACACAGTCATCCTTCATTGACCCTTTGAACTCAAACCAAGAAGCCCTTTCCACAGTAAGACTGAAACCATCAGCAGGATCAGATCTGGGTTTTCAAAAACTCATCTGAACTGTATGATTCCACCAAACCCAACATGGTTTTATAGG
>NW_013953011.1:64775-67305 GCF_001266775.1 Austrofundulus limnaeus | reverse complement strand
GGTCTGTGGAGTCTGTAGGGTCTGTGGAGTCTGTAGGGTCTGTGGAGTCTGTAGGGTCTGTAGGATCTGTAGGGTCTGTGGAGTCTGTGGGATCTGTAGGGTCTCCGGAGTCTGTAATATCTCTGGAGTCTGGTCTCCGGAGTCTGTAGGGTCTGCAGAGTCTGTGGAGCCTGTAGGGTCTGTGGAGTCTGTAGGGTCTGTGTGTTCTGTATATTCTGTGGGGTCTGTGGAGTCTATGGAGTCTGTGGAGTCTGTGGAGTCTGTAGGGTCTGTGGAGTCTATAGAGTCTGTGGGGTCTGTAGGGTCTGTAGGATCTGTAGGGTCTGTGGAGTCTGTAGGGTCTGTGGAGTCTATAGAGTCTGTGGGGTCTGTAGGGTCTGTAGGATCTGTAGGGTCTGTGGAGTCTGTAGGGTCTGTATGTTGTGGAAACTACTGGGTCATCATAAATGACATCATCTGTCATGAGAGCTCCAGTCTCACAGAAAGTGCTTGAGATAAGGACCAAGCAAAGATATTATTATGAAAATAGAACCCTGACTCCGTGGACCACCGGACTCTGTGGACCTCCTGGTTCTGTGGACCCAATCTAATCAGGCAGGACCAGTCCATCCTGACCTCAGCTGATGTGTATGTGGCTCTGATAAGAGGCGTTCCTCAGTCCGACGGACATGAGCTCAGGCATCAGGAATCTGTTAGAGTTACATCAGTGCACAGCAACAACAAGCCGTGTGCTGCAGGAAATCACACACACACAGACACACACACAGACACACACACACACACACACACACACACACACCTGGAGGAGGTAACCTGTTTTAGGCAGCGAGCCCTGACTTCATGTTACAGTGAGTGTGGGAGGTAAAAACACTGAGGTAATAACTTGACATGAAGGCTTGTCTTTGTTTGCGTGTTGTYTAAAGCTGTGCCTGCTCTTGTTCAAACGCTGCCACTCATCCCAGATCCTGTTTGTTTGTTCAAGCGTTTCGCCCGAGCTGTGGGTCCTCAGAACTAATAATCATTTTCAGTTTTAATAATTATCTGTGTGGCTTTCTGGCAGGGCTGCAGGGAACGTTGAGTCGGCAGCAGAGGTTCTGATGAGACATGAAATGGCACACAATGACTGCCGAGTACAACAGATGCTTTGTTTGTGTTCTCCCCATGCTCCACAAAGGTGCAGGGATTCTATTCATGGCTGTAATCTGAGATAAAAAGACTTTACAGGGTGGGTAACTTCAGATAGTATCTCTGCTCCTGCATCATCTGAGCCACTGGAGTTAATCAGTCTGTGTGTGGCACACTCACCCACCCTGATTCGGATCCAAATTAATTTAGATCGGAGTGATCTCCGTGTGCCAACACCCAGCRGAGACCCCACACTCTGCAGCGCCGGGATCTGTGCGGCAGCTCCGTCACTGTCAGGAGCTTAGAGCCTTTAATGTGCCGTGCCTGAAGGGCGACAAGAATGTGTCTGTGACGGCGAGAGGAGTAAACACGTTCGTCACCCAGAGAAACCAGGGGTTGGTTGTTTTTGTTCCCGGCTCTTTCCTAACTGTCGGGTTTTATCTCCCTGGCAGCTGGCGCCGAGTGCCTGTTTTGCCTCTCGCTGTCAGAGAAGCTGTTTAAACTTGAGATCTTTCAGCGTTACCTATAGAGCTGCTGTTTACATAGTTTCCAGCTCAGCCTCTCAGTCCAATGCAAACGTGTCTGTTTTGCATAGTTTGAAGGAGCTCTTCAGGACCGGCGTTCTTGACCTGCATGGTTTACGTTAGGACCCTGTTGAGTAGAAAACTTTTCTTTCCTGCTGAAARCTCARCAGACTCTACAAGTTAAAAAAAAATCATCTGATAAGTGGAATAAAAACATTAAAAAGGGCCTGATGAGATGCAGAACTAAAAGTTCTGCCTGAAACAGCAACATCCTTCTTCTGTAAGGTCCAACAGGAAGTCAGGGAATAATTACATTCCTTCAAACAGAGCTGTAAAGTAACTAAGTACAAATACTTTCTTACTTCTGGTTATCTATTTACTTAATTATTTTCAGCCTATTTTTTACTTCTACTGCTTACATGTTTAAAAAAGTTAAGAAGAAAGTTGTTACTCCTGTTTGTTAGTGTTAAAATTACTATCCAGATAAAGTGCACCTCCTGGATCGAGTGAATTGAATTGTAGTTGGATGAAATATAAATATATATTCTGACACAGTATTAGTTTATTATTAGTTTATTATTATTTAACTTGCTAGCTAAATATTTAAGTTGCAAGCTAAATATTTAAGCTAAATATTTAAGCTAAATATTTAAATTGTGACTTAAATATTTAGCAAGCTACCTAAATATTTAGCTTAAATATTTAGATAGTTACTTAAAATTTTGGCTTAAATATTTAGCTTGCAACTTAAATATTTAGCTAGCAAGTTAAATATTTAGCTAGCAAGTTAAATATTTGGCTATCTACCTAAATATTTAACTTGCTAGCTAAATATTTAAGTTAAATATTTAGGTAGCTAGCTAAATATTTGTTTCAAGCTA
>NW_013953011.1:62773-64617 GCF_001266775.1 Austrofundulus limnaeus | reverse complement strand
AGTTTATAAACTATGACATTTATTAATGTATTAATCATGTGGTGAAAAACTGACTTATAAATAAATAAATCAGTTCTTTTTTTAATAAAAGACTAAATAAAACAAAAATATTGGTGGTAATTTATGACTGTGTAACTTTAAGAACGGCACCCCATAGTCACCTCACCATTAATGTCATTGTGGGAAATCTAACCACTCATTTTTACTCAATACTTTTACTTATAATACTTATGTACAAAAAAAATCTTAAGTCATAATACTTTAAATTTGTCTCTGAATGACTCTCAGCTACAACCACCCCACCTGAACACCTGACCAGTAATCATATGTTACACTTCCTGTTATAAATATTTCATAATAAAATTAAACATGTGTTTGTTTACTTTAAAAACAGCAGTTTAGTTCAGAGCTGGATATATAAAGTGATCATTTCCTCAAACATTTGAACAAACAGTGAGTGTTTCTGTGATGTGGTCTAAAATATTTATTTGCATTTCTATTCCCAGACACACCGTGTGTGTTTTTGATTGCAGGAAGYGCGTGAACAGCTCCTTTGTTGTGTTCGCTGCAGAGGAAGAGATCTTTCCCAGGAGGTCAGACAGCAGAGGATCATACAGACAACAAGCAGGTAAAACTCATCTGAGCTGACCAGAAACACAACAACACCAGTCCAGTTAGGGGGGGCTTGTTTCTGACACACAAACCAGTGACTTCCCTCTGCTCTGAGAGTCAGGCCTGCAGCACCCTGCCCTCCTCGTCTTCCTCCTCCCTGCATGTTCTGGTGTTGTGTTTTAGCTTTGCTCCTGAAAAGACCTGGGAGAAAGAAAAATAAAAACCCTGATGGGACAATAGGGCACCTGCCAGAATAATGAGCCCTCAGAGAGAAACGCAGCTGGGGCTGAGAGTCATACAGGAGCACTGATGATGGCGCTCCTTTAAAGTGGTCAGAAACACCACACCTCATACCCCCTCCAGCTGGAATCTGCCCACTAAAACACACACAAACACACACACGGTGCACAGCACAGGGAATTTAAGCCCCGAGTTGGTCCTGTTTCCTGTGTCAGGTGTGAAGAGTATCAGAGTCAGTATCAGTGTAGCGTTCAGCATCAGCGAGTGTCGGATGAACTTTACGTCACTCGAATGTGAACAGAAACTGATCCTCAGAAACAAAAGCCAGACTGTTTACACACTGATTCTGCATTTACCTCCCAGGAGTACAGCACATTAATCACCAGGATTCCTTTCCCTTTTAAAGGGCACCGAGGAGAAAAACCCCTCAACTGTTCAAAATACTATCAGCCAGCTAAATTTAGCTGGTCAACAAGTCCCGGGAGGAGCAGCTTGGGGGTCCGAAGTTATGAGAAACAAGGAGAGGTRGACTCTGGGTGACTGAGCAGCATGAAAGTCTTCATTAAATGTCTTGTGGATGACAGGAAACAAGTGCAGTGAAATGTAAGGGCTGCCGTTTGTAAAGTTACACACTCAAAAATTACCTTCAATATTTTCGTTTTATTTAGCCTTTTATAAGAAATAAAGAACAGATTTATTTTTCAAAGTCAGTTTTTCACCATATGATTCATACATTTATAAATGTCATAGTTTAAAAAATAAATATTTAACTTACAAATTAAATATTTAGTTAACAAGGTAAATGTTTAACTTGTGAAATAAATAATTAGTTTTGAGCTAAATGTTTCGCTTGAAACTTAAATATTTTGGTTGCAACTTAAATATTTAGCTAGCTACCTAAATATTTAGCTAGCTAGTTAAATATTTAGGTAGTTGGCTAAATATTTAAATTAAATGCTTAGGTAGCTAGCTAAATATTTAAGTTGCAACCA
>NW_013953011.1:60228-62763 GCF_001266775.1 Austrofundulus limnaeus | reverse complement strand
ATATTTAGCTAGCTACTTAAATATTTAGCTAGCTACCTAAGCATTTAATTTAAATATTTAGCCAACTACCTAAATATTTAACTAGCTAGCTAAATATTTAGGTAGCTAGCTAAATATTTAAGTTGCAACTTAGCTACCCAGAAAGTGAACCGTGGTTCTCTGGGAGCGGTAAAGGATGTCTTCAAAATTTTAAGTAAAAAATGTGGCTACATTATTCATAAATAATATCATTGTAAAACAACAACAACAACAACAACAACAACAACAACAACAACAACAACAACAACCAGGAGAAAGCGTACAGCAACTTGTAAATTCTGCAGTGCTTCAGTTTCAGAGACAGTGGGTACAAATTTAAACTTTTATCGTCACTTAAAAATCTGCCTCTGTAGCTAAATTCTGTCCTCTGCCCTCACACAAAGGTTTTGTCATTATTAGCTCTACATATTAAGTAAGCTAAAGTGGGGAAAAAAGTATTTAGTCAACACCAATTGTTCGAGTTCTCCCACTTAAAAAGATGAGAGAGGCCTGTAATTGACATCATAGTTAGACCTCAACTACAGAGACAAAATACCTTTTCCCCCACTGTACATGTGTACACAATACTCCATCTTTTAGGAAACTTTTTTTCTTGGTCTTGTCTCGGTCTCGCCCTCCCTTGGTCTTGGTCTCGACTTGGTTCAAACCCTAAAAGTCTTGGTCTTGTCTCAGTCTCGAGACACTGTGGTCTTGGTCTTGACCTGGTCTCGGGTTAGGTGGTCTTGACTACAACACTACTCTTTATAAGGTAAATGTCCAAAGGGGTTTACATGTACGACTGCACCCTGCAACCAAACATGCAGCACACACTGATCGTCTTCAGCTCAGGTTCAAACACTTTGGGTTAAAGAAGCTGCGTGAAGACGTTGGCAGAAGAAGCTTCCAGTGGAAGCTGTCCTGCAGCAAACAGAGAGTAAAATCCATTCTTCTGCAGGTGAGACTCCTCCATCCACCACAGAGCCCTCAGTCAGCCGCTGCTGAACGTCGGACACAAACGGGGGCTTTGTGGCGGCTGAGTGCGCTCTCAGTTCTTGGGGAGTCAGGAGGTCAGGCGCGGTGGAAGGTGGGGTGAGAAGGTGAGAAGGCTCGGGGCTCGGCGGGGAGGCTGGTGACAAGGCTTCAGTTGTTTCACTGAAGCGAGGAGGAACAACCCTGACATTATGACACTGTGGACTCACAGAAACACCCGCGCTGTGCCACGCTGACCTCTCCCCCCTCTATCACTGCCACGGCTGGGAGAAAATATCACTACTGATGTGTTTACAGCTCAGACACTGCTGATGCTGTTGGCTTACGGCTGGTTATTTGTAGAAGCAGAAGTCAGTGTTTGTCTCGGTGTCAGTCAGCTTCAGCCTGTCTCACACCTTTCTGTGATGACATTTAAAGATGCTGAGAAGAAACTGATGCTTCATAAACTGATCAGATCCAAGTAATCTGTCAGGGAGAAGCAGCTTGAAGGGAGCACAGTCCAAGCTGCAGGAAAGGTCAAAATGTCACTTTGGGTTGTAGCAAGAGGTAAACAGTGGGATAAGGAGTAAGCCCCCGATTTGAAGGGGCCTAGAGCATAAATCCTTAAAACAAGATTGTCTCTGTGTGACCACTTGAAGCAGAAAGAAAGGCTCAGACTTTAATCACAGGAAGGAGAAATCCTGCTGAACGTTTTAAACTCAAAGCTTTTAGACATTCATTCATAAAAACATGCAGCTCCAGCCTGAAACATCCAGGAGCCAGGTTAGACGAGTTAGAGAGCTTTCAGTTCAGCTCTGAAAAGCTCTTGTGTTTGGGTGTGCACTCTCTGACCTTTGACCTCTGGGGGGGTTTGAGAGAAAACCATGAGCCTCACTGGGTGAAAGAAAATACCTTCCTTCTAATGGAAAAACTAAAAAAGTCTACTTGGTGACATCATCAGAGTCTAACATTTTGTTTTAGAATCTCATAAAAACTGGAGTTCAGTGGATGAATGATGCTTCTGTAGATCCAACAAAACAACTCTGTATGATGTGCCTCACTATTCCTGATGATGTGCCTCACTACTCCTGACGATGTGCCTCACTACTCCTGATGATGCGCCTCACTACTCCTGATGATGCGCCTCACTACTACTGATGATGTGCCTCACTATTCCTGATGATGTGCCTCACTATTACTGATGATGTGCCTCACTACTCCTGACAATGTGCCTCACTACTCCTGACGATGTGCCTCACTACTCCTGATGATGCGCCTCACTACTCCTGATGATGCGCCTCACTACTCCTGATGATGTGCCTCACTATTACTGATGATGTGCCTCACTACTCCTGATGATGTGCCTCACTATTCCTGACGATGTGCCTCACTATTCCTGACGATGTGCCTCACTATTCCTGATGATGTGCCTCACTACTCCTGATGATGTGCCTCACTATTCCTGATGATGTGCCTCACTATTACTGATGATGTGCCTCACTATTACTGATGATGTGCCTCACTATTACTGATGATGTGCCTCACTAT
>NW_013953011.1:56252-58838 GCF_001266775.1 Austrofundulus limnaeus | reverse complement strand
TTCCTGATGATGTGCCTCACTACTCCTGATGATGTGCCTCACTACTCCTGATGATGTGCCTCACTACTCCTGATGATGTGCCTCACTACTCCTGATGATGTGCCTCACTATTCCTGATGATGTGCCTCACTACTCCCGATGATGTGCCTCACTATTCCTCTAAGATCGGTGTTTTGATGGGTTTTTGCGTAGCAGAGTTGTTGGATGAGCTGCAAGTCAAAATTGGCAACAGATAACATCTGAATATTTATGAGCGTGTCTCATTGTTCGAGCGTTGGTACTCTGAGCTGAAGGAGTTCAAGAACACAGCCAGCTGATGGATGAAGACATCCATCCCCAGCGTATGCCATGCCTTCCAGGACTGGGAGTCAGATGGGAGCGATGCGCGGCGCAGGAATGCCTGGCCTCGGGCCGTAAATAAACTCATAAATTCATTAGTGAGCGCTGAACGAGCAGCATCCCTGCCATAAACCAGTTGACCCTGTCAACTTGGCAGCTGTCATGACCTCCACCTGTGACGGTATCAGATGTGTGTGTGGGGGGGTGCAGGGACAATATTTGTTTAAGCTGATAACTGGGGGTCGTAGATTGTGTGTGTTAGTGTGTGTGTGTGTGTTTATATTGATAGTGAATGGTGTGTTTAGAAGCATATAAACTGGTCTGAATGAGATCATGCTAAACAATTAACTTGTACCTTTTGTTATTGATACTCCTGCTTTCACACACCCTTGTTATTTGATTGCAGTAACGGTGTGTGTGTGTGTGTGTGTGTGTGTGTGTGTGTGTGTGTGTGTGTGTGTGTGTGTGTGTGTGTGTGTGTGTGTGTGTGTGTGTGTGTGTGTGTGTGTGTGTGTAGCCTCCAACAGCAGCATGCTTAATGGCCTGCAGCTCAAGCTAGACACCATTAACATTCCAGCTGTGGAGAATTTGGCATGCAGTGGGAAGCATGACAGGACAGCTACACCCCCACCCTGCCTCGCCACACACACACACACACACAGACCCACACCCACACACACACCTTCTCACACGCACGTGCACACACACACACCACTTCCAGCACAGAATGTCATTTATTTAAAGAGCTATAAGCTCCAGTGAGAAGATTAAAAACAACTAAGACGGTTTCAGATATTTTCTCTTCTTGTCTCTTTCTGTCAAGGTGCTGTCCCTCTGTCCCTCTGTCTCTGTCCCTCTGTCTCTGTCTCTCTGTCCCTCTGTCTCACTGTCTCTGTCCCTCTGTCCCTCTGTCTGAGTGTTCACAGATTCAGTTTTAAACGTCCATAAATGAACGTGACAGATTAGCTTGTTACAAAGTTGTTGGTGTCAGTCGTGAGCACCTCCATCTTGTCTTCCAGATGACTGGAGCTGTATTTCAAAACCTGCAGAGACCTCTGCTCCGACACCTAACCACCTGAGGCTGCAGCCACAAATATCCCCATCTAAAAACTGGTCCAATGTTACATAAATAATCATTAAAACTGGTCCAAACCTGCCTATCTTCCTCCATTTTTAAAGTTTATCTTTAATTAGATTCATTTAGAAATGTGGGGGCGGCTGCAGAGGTGGGTACAAAGCGAGTAGAGGCGGGTTCCATGTGGGCAACAGACAAATGTGCACGCCCAGGTATGTAACTTTACAAGCCGTGCACACAAAAACAGGCCATGTTTTTAAAAAACTGTCCGTCCAAACCCTCAGTGAGACTGTAGCAGAAGAATCTGCACATGTTCTCACAGTTTTGATCCCCAACAGTCACAGCTCAGTCAGATCCCGTCTATCCTGACGTGTTGTCTCCAGTTGTTCGGAGAACCTGCTGCTGCTGACTCATCTGTCCTCCTACAGGTAGAAAGTTTTCCAACACAGGTCCCTCCCTGACATGCTATTTGCCCCTGCAGGCAAACAAATCTCATCGCGCTGCACGGCAGATCCAAATAGAAACATTTACAGGCAATCAGCCGGGCAAGCCTCGTGCTGTTGCACAAAGTGTTGTGGTAACTTCAAAACCACTCTGAGAACCAGGAACGTTCTGCTTCATACAGGAGTGCATGATGCACATGAACACACGTCTGCAGGACAATGCAAATGATCTGTATGCATGCAAACAAACTGTGGCAACAGGGAGAGAAGCAGCAGGTCTGTGAGCTGGGACCAGGTCCAGATCAGTGATGACTGTTCTGCAGCTCCGGTTTATCACAAACACTTGATCGTGACAGGCGACGATGAAAAGATGTTTCATGTTTCAACTCATGTCGACAGAGATTAAAATGTTTATCTGGCACAAACTTCAGCCCCTCCCTTTTGTTTAGGTGAGCTGGAAGCAAAATCCAACAAATAAAGACCGAGCATCCTAGAGGGAATGCAAATCTCCTGCTGCCTTTTGGGCTGAAGATTTAAAATGTTAAACTGCAGCCTTTCAGCTACTAACACACCAAACTGTAGCTTTTCAGCTACTACCGCACCAAACTGTAGCCTTTCAGCTACTACCGCACCAAACTGTAGCCTTTCAGCTACTAACACACCAAACTGTAGCCTTTCAGCTACTACCGCACCAAACTGTAGCCTTTCAGCTACTAACACACCAAACTG
>NW_013953011.1:48956-54575 GCF_001266775.1 Austrofundulus limnaeus | reverse complement strand
AACACACCAAACTGTAGCCTTTCAGCTACTACCGCACCAAACTGTAGCCTTTCAGCTCCTACTGCACCAAACTGTAGCCCTTCAGCTACTAACACACCAAACTGTATCCTTTCAGCTACTAACACACCAAACTGTAGCCTTTCAGCTACTAACACACCAAACTGTATCCTTTCAGCTCCTACTGCACCAAACTGTAGTAAAGTATCTCTTTTTGTGTTTGTACGATCAGGTAGTTGTGGTGAACATTTTGAATTGTTTACCTTCAAAGGTTGTAGATGTGCATCCAATGATTATTTCCTGGTTTTTTAAATAAAATCGGAGTCGTGGTTCATGAGTTATTTTGCTAACAGACACACAAACACAAACATTACATCCAGCACACAAGAACACGACACAGAGAAGTGGCAACAAATTAAAGAAAACATTTTATTTTACATAAACTGTACAGATTTTATTTGACTATATGATTTATAATAACTAAAAATAACTTTCTCCTTAAATAAAACAAAAAAAGAACAAAAATAAGCTTAAGGTGAAAAAAGAAGTGTTGCTTGTTGTACAAAACGGAATGAAAACAGGTGAGAAATGAAAAGTCATGCAGTTTATTGTACCCTGATAGATCGCTCAGCCTTTTACAAACCATCACATACAGATTTATTTGTATATTTTTTACATGATAACTTTAATGGCCTCGCCATCTCATGTGTACAGCTAAAATCCTGGCCTCTTTGGTTCCATTGATTATGCAAAATACATCTGAAACATAATTTGATTCATCTATATAAAAATAACTTTTCAATGGCAGTTTTTGTTCCGCTAATCCCACAGCTTTTCAGTGCAAACATCACAACGACCCATCGCTTTGGAAAGGAAGCGAGAGATCACATTTCAAGTATTTTCTTTTTTAAACAGTTGAGGACTGAAGAGATGAAAAAGGATGGAGAGGATTCAGTCAAATGGAGCGCGTCATGTTCGGGTACAGTTTTCTATACATTGCATAGCTCATGTGGCACTTTTTAACAATCTGACAGGACACTCAGGAGCCCTCGGAAGGCATTTCTTTTATTTATACAAGTGCTATTCAGGGTGTGCATTTCAGTTTCTGCAAGTGCTGCACTGCACCGTGGAGACCCGCCCGGGCCCCAAACTCCAGTCTGGACGGCCCGGCGTTGACAGCAGCAGCTCGAAGGACCACTTTGTTTTGCCACCGTGCTGCTGAGGAGGATTTAATCCGTCAACTTGGATTATAAAACCAGACCCAACGTCCCCCAACTTCACTCTTTGTTGGGAAAAGAAGCAGGTTTACGGGGGTCTGCATGTTGTGTTTTTAGCTTCAAAGCATGCACATAAGGTAGTGGGGCTTTAAGCTCCGCCTACTCCCCACCATGCAGTCATGGTGTCACATGATTTTCCTCTAAAGCATGAAATAAACTAATGACAGATAAACATGATTAATATTTGAACAAACAGCAGCATGAGAAGAGCTAAGTTAAACAGGTTAGTTTGTATAAATAAATAAAATTATCCTCTGGCTCCGCTGAAAAACTCATTTTTATAAGCTGACATAAATGTTGAACTGGGACCATCAAAATTTAATATAACAAGTTTCACAAACGTTACTTTAAAATATAATTAGTTACATTTAGGATTACTCAGCTCCAGGTTATAAACAAGACAACAATGTTGGGAACAAGATGAAAAAAATGGTTAAATAAATAATACTCAACAATTAGCCTAATTGTTTCAGATAAAATGTAAAACAAAATGCAACCATGGATATTTTAAGAGGTTACTGTAATTTTAATTATGATTTCTTGTCTAACTGATGAATTGGTTATTTACTAAATAAATGTAACAACCCTGATTATAACTAGAAACAGGACATAAAACTGGAAGCTGAAGCCACAAAGAATGAGTGGCTGGTTCCTATACAATTATTAAGCCCCGCCCCTCCACGTCAACCAATACGACGTGGTCTTTTAAAATAATATTTTTCAGCTGATTTTTGATTGCTGCCGCTTGTTCAAATGTGCATTTTTAAAAATCGTTTTAGTTTTAATTAGTTATTTGTGTCATGTTACACTGTGACTGACAGCCTGTTAATAAGTTAGGAGGCGGGACTACAGTGGTGCAGACTCTGGTTCCAAAAACACAACATTCTGCCCCCCCACCCCCGCCCCCCCAACATATCTGACTTCAGTTCTGAACAAGAGAAGGCCGAGAGGCTTCGGCCATCTTTGTTCGAGTCTCGATGGGGGGCGCTGCACCAGCTCCGGCTTCCTGTTTGGAGTCCAGTACTTCCTTTCAGGTCGATAGTCCTGTGAGACCAGTCTGAGTCCAGGACAGTCGGAATGCTTCAGTCTGCATAGAGGGAAAGTGCTGGTGTTCTGACTCGTAGAAGCTGATGACTTGTCAGTGCTTTAGAAAAACAAACGTCTCTTATGTGCTTTAAGTACTTCAGAGGGTTAGAGGAAGGTGTTTCCGATGCCAATCCTGTTATTGGCTCATATCGTCTCTGTCCTTAAGCGCTTTTTAATAAAAAATCTTCATTTCTCAGGAGATAACGGGCCATTATTTTTGACTAGAAATGGCAAACTAGAGTGAAAGTATCATTTGGTGATGGTCGTTCCCTTCTCATCCCGTCACTGACCGGCTGATCGCTCGGTCCGATAAATACACACACTCGCACCGGCACACAAGTACACGTGTTCACGGTTCTGGACCAGTGCGGTGTGAGGTACACGTGCAGATATATGCTGATGACGCGTACCTTTTGAAAAGAGTCTGGTGTGTTTGTGTCCGGGGGGCTCAGGCGCAGCCGCACTCCTCCACGATCATGTTGGGCACGTCCCTCTTGACGATGTTGTACTCGTCGTCGAAGTAGAGCATGGACATGGTGCTGAGCTTGGTTGGGATGCAGCAGGAGTTGACGGAGCCCGGGCTCATCCCCCTCATGCGGTACTGATTGACCACCGCAGTGTGGAAGGATGACGCCGAGCCCGGGACGCCCGCCATGTAGGCGGGGCAGCTGCCCTCGCAGTAGTTGCCATAGTACCCGGCCGGCGCGATGATCCAGTCGTTCCAGCTGATCAGGCGGAAGTCTATGTAGAACTGCTGCCGGCAACACAAGCCCCCGCTGGTGCCGTCGCACTCCAGACCCCGCTTACGGATACGGTGCTTCCCGTCCACCTGCCGCGCACGCACCACCAGGAAGGGCCGGTGGGACGGGTCGCCCGGGTCCACCAGGACCGGAGCCACGCCGGCCGTCTCGCAGCCCTCGCAGTGGACCTCCAGGTCCTGCCGCCGGCTGCCCTTCCCGAACACGGCACGCACCGCCTCCGAGAGCGGGAAGGTGTGCCAGCCGCTGCGCTTCAGATCCACCCGCTTCTCCACCAGCACCCAGTGTCCAGTCCCGCTGCCGCCGCCCGGACCGCCCTCGGCGCCACTCACGGCGCTGGCCTCGCGGTAGTGGATCTTGACCGTGATCTTCCTCCTGAGACCCTTCTCTGGACCGGCAGGTTGCAGACGGAAGTAGAGCCAGAGGTTGGCCTGGGACACAAACAGGTTCTGATGGCCCTCGTTGGAGATGAGGAAGTACAGACCGGATTTAGGGTTTGTGTGTTCGTCTGGAGGAAACAAGAAACAGAGAGAAACTGTTGTTAATTTAAAGAAGGGAAAAAGACTGTGAGGATAGAAGTAAGAAATGTAAAATATCATGAGTCAGTTGATTATCTTTAACTGAATAACTCAACGGAATTCAAGATGGCCGCCACAGCTAGTGGCGCAAATATGATCTTGGGTAGAGAGTTATGTCGGCCTGAAGTCATGACATGTTGAAGGTAGTGGTCTGTGATCTGTGTCCTCTAAAGAAGACCCTCTGTGGGCTCTTTGAAGACGGTATCTGTCCGAGGTCAGACCGTTGGAGCTGCGGCATCAAACCAGCGCACTCTGAGCTAACACTGACACAGAAAACAGAAAGTCCTGAGAAGGACACGGCTTTGTCCTGGAAACTTAGTTTTCTCTGTTTGCTCCCGGTCACTGCGTCAGGTGACCTCTGCGGTGGTTTCTGATAGGCCAGCTGTGACCAGTTCTGGGATCGGGCCCAGTTGGCTTCAGGTCCAGTGTTGGAAGTGACAGGACCAGAAAAGAGATGGAGGGGAACAGCGGGGGGTGGACGGTGGGCCAGGGCCGGCGGGGGGTTCATTGGGTTCAGTGTTAGCGGCCAACCCGAACACCTACCGGCCTCTGCGTGGGGTGCAGCGGGAGCACCCTGAGAGTGACAGCACAAAGCCCCCCCGGGAGGCGCCGGGGGACCGCCGCGCCGCAGCACGCCATTCAAACACGTGGCTTTCCAGCAGAAAGGCAAAAATAAGAGGCATTTACATGATACTGGCCACTTTCTGCAGCCGCACAATGAAGAGATCCTGCCTGTCTAAAGGTGGCGCTGGGCTGCCCCCGCCCCCGACACTGTTTTCTTTTTCTTTTTTTTCTTCAGCTAATGATGGCTCCCAAATTACCCAGAGGTAACATGAAAACGGTTTCTATTTCAGGAGGTTTGTTACAATGTGCTCAAGCAGCTCCTTTGAAAGAGCTGAAATGACTTTGTTTGCTGACTGATTAGTGTGTGTCAGTGTCAACAGGTGGCCACCAAAGATGCCCTCCCCCCTTTATGGTACCTCTTCCTCCTGTAAACGGCAGCTTTACATTCACACAGAGACCTGTTCAGACCAGCTCGGACCTCAAACACAAGCGCCTGCGAGGACCGCGCAGAGACGCTGAGTTGAAGCCGGAGTAAATGAATCAGTTGAACGGCCGTGTTCACCTGTAAACACTAAACGCTGTAAACGCTGTAAACGCCCCTCAGGGCTACAAGTAACTAACCTCAGCTCTTTCAGCGCTGCAGCTTCCTGCGTGCCTCGACAGCTCCGAGCCGAGGGGAACGGGCATCGGCCGGGACGAGTTGAGGTTTGGCTGTTCTATCTCACCCGAACATCACAAGGAACTCTAGAACTCCTCGAATCATGTCACGTTTTTACAGCRAGGTCATCTTCACCCTGTCACCTTTCAGGCTGCATGTCGGAGATCACTCTCAGCTACTACCACCCTAAACATGAGGTCCATATTTTTAGTGTTTTATGAGTTCACTTGGCTTCATMACTTGTAGACGTTCATCCAGCGACACGTCCTGAATGTTTCATCAAGTGATCCCTGAAATATTTAGCTAACAGACCGGTGCATGTGCACAGACTTGTATCAGAATCTTGACTTGGTCTGGTATTTTTAAACACCTGTCTCTAATCTTCTGAAAGTTTTCGTCACCGGACTCTTTTTTTTAAACGTTCATGCTTAGTGACATGTTTTCATCTGAGCTTCTTTAAAGGAATGGATTCTCAAAGAGTCTAGAGCTGGCCTGGACACGCCTCGCCTGACACCCCCTCCCCCCAGCAGAGACGTTGCTGGTGATTAGGACACCTGGGTGGGCTCGGGTGGATGAAGAGCGTGTCTCCACCTGCGCCTTCGAGTCAGAGAGACGGGCCGGAGGAGCAGGCGAGGCCGGGGGAAAGGCTCCGGAGCTCGTTAGTCAAAACTGCTGTTGACACCTCTGCACCATACCGGGGG
>NW_013953011.1:39729-43291 GCF_001266775.1 Austrofundulus limnaeus | reverse complement strand
GTTTATAAACTATGACATTTATAAATGTATGAATCATATGGTGAAAAACTGACTTTGAAAAATAAATCTGTTCTTTTTTTCTTATAAAAGTCTAAATAAAACAAAAATATTGTTGTAATTTTTGACTGACAGCAGCCCATGCCTGAGGGGGTTAATTAAAGGAGGTCTTTGGTTTCATGACTTTTTGTTTTTCATCAGCCTAAAACAGGAGGATTTTGTGGATTTACAGGAGCTGTGATGTAATAAGAGGATGAAAAGGAGCAGAGCAGGATCTCATTAGTTTATGGCTGCCTTTAAACGCTTGTTGTGSCTGTTCCATCCATTGTGTCCAGAACCCAGACAGGATAAGCCCGGGAAAGCGAGTGTAATCCAGCAGGACAGATGTGAGGTCACCACCTCACCTGCTCCCGCGCGCTGTCAGGGGGTCACCTCTGGACACGCGCAGCCAATCATTACCTGACTCCGCGAAGCTGATGATCTCGGAGGTCTCCGCCTGGACCTCGTTGCTGAAGGCGGCCTGTCCGTCAAAGTTGGGGATCTCCACGCGCCCGTCCTCCCTCACTTTGCCCGCGTGCAGCCTCCGCAGCGCCGTCACCATGGCAGCCTTGGGGATGGGGTGCGTGATGTTGGGCCTGTCCTTCATCTGCAGCCGGTTCAGGATGTGCCTCTTCACCGCCTCCACGAAGTCAATGTTCACGCGCTCCGCCTGGTCCGGCGCCCTCAGGCCGCACGAGGCGCACGACTCCGGGGGCGCGCTGTGCGCCTCCGCCGAGCTCCCCGCGCTGCAGAGCGCGGACAGGACGCACGCGACCAAACACGTCAAAGTGTGCGAGCTCATGTCTTCAAAGCTTCACAGCAAACGAGAAGGAAAGGGGTTTCAGCACGCGCGCTGTGCGCATCCACCGGTCCGGTCCGGTCCGGTCCAACAGAGACTCGACCAGAAACTCCACTCAGTTCTGCTTGAATGTCCCGGCTCCGCTCCGCTGACCCAACAGAACCTCAGCGCGCGCTCCGCTCGTAAAATCCAACCAAAAAGCGCGTTTCCATCCGAACAGGAAGGTCCAAAAAGCACACGCGCCTCGGTGCGTCCCGTGCCCGGCGCGCGCAGCGGTGGATGGTCGGCTCTTCTCGTGCGCACTGCGAGCTGCTCACTGAGACCCCCTGTCCGTGTTCGGAATCACCACAACAGGGGCTCCGCGAACCCAAAGTTTTTATACAGCCGAACCACGTGGGGATCTCCACCCACCGCGGGATTATCTGCTCCGGCTCCAGAACCAAGAGAGGAGGTTCGGTTCTGTCCTCCTGCTGCTCCTGCTGGGAACCAACAACTTCTCTGCTTTTACTCTGTAACAAGTCCGACAGGAGTCCGGTCCTGGACCCGGTTTAAAGATCCAGTTCATCTCCAACCATAAAGTCACTTTTCAACTCAAAATTAAACCATTAATCATTTAAACGGGTTAAAATAATAATCAGAAACAGAAATATGTTCATAAAACACGGATAAATCAGATGAAGTTCCTGGTTGTGCAGCTTTAAAAATGTTTCTGTAACTTTGTGTTTTAGTATTTACAAACTCAGGTTTTAATGTTTTTATTTAAACACGAGATAAAATAATTATAATTATATGAGAGAGAACTGTAAGGATCGCTGCAGGAGCCGGGGATCGAACCCGCGACCCTCCTATTAGAAGATAATCCGTCAGGCTCTGATTAGAAAACAAACAGCGCCATCTACCGGCGGCTGATCATATCTGCTAATATTAATGTGTCTCTGATGTTTTTACATCAAACTTCTGCAGTTTGTTATTTTAGCTGATCTTATAAGAGTTCAGCTCATTCAGCTGATGGCTGCTGTAACTTTGTCACAACTTGGTGGTGAGGAGAACCCAACATGCAGGCAGGCCAAACTTAAAGTAATAAAAAAGACTTTAATAAAGAAAAAGGCCAACGTGGTGGCAAAATAACAAACCAATMAGTGAAAACTTGGAGCATGAGGACAGAACAAACATGGATGAGCACTGGTCTGAGGCTGAAGTGATGAAGAGATGATCCTTAAATACAAACAGGCCTGAGTGGAAGCAGGAAGCAGCTGATTCCACCTGAGGACAGGTGAGTGTGGCAGGCTGGAAAAACACTGAGAAGCTGCCTGAGGTCAACATGGAGCAGGAAACTGAAAACAGGAAATGAGAAAATAAGACAAAACCAAACAATGAAAAACAATCTGAAAAATACAAACAAAAATAACCAAAACACAAGAATCATGACATTCACTTTTAATACTTAAAATATCACATACTTTAAGACTTTTACTCAAGTAATATTCCTAAAGGACACTTTAACTTTTACCAAAGTATGTTTTTGTAAGATATTTGTACTTTTACTCAAGTATCACTTTGTGGTATTTAATACACTGGTATTTTGCTACCGTTTAGCTTTTGGCTATCATTGTTCTTTGTTCTGTTTTTGCTATTTAGTTTTCAGAGTTTTTGCTAGTTTCAGTTTCTATTCAGCCTTTCAATACTTTGTGACCATCATCAAAAAGAAGAYTAAGTCAAATTTGGTCAAAATGATCTAATTATATTTTCAGATTCCTGCTTTAAAAGCTACATTTTGATACCTGGATCATTCTGATGTAAGTTTATTTGTCTTGTTGGTTATGTAAATACATCACTGTTTGGTCTGAATCCTAAATAGATGTAAATTTATTGAATATTTTTATGTCAATATAAAGAGGATACCTCAAATATTATTTGTATTTTAAGATTTCCCAGTTGGAAAGAAACAAAAACATTGTTAGCTCACAGGGAAAAATTGCTTCAAATTATGTTTAGAATATTTCAGACAGTTCATTCAAATGATACATTGAAAAGACATTAATTCATTAAATTTTGACAAAATGTGATTTTYAGCACACATTTAAATCAAACCATAAATATGCTTGTTTCAACACTTTTGGACTTAATCCACGTTTTGATGTGACAGGTCACAAATTACATCTCACCTGTTAGCAATAGCTTTTTTTTTTTTTTTAGCTTTTAGTTATTTTGTGCCTTGTACCAACTCAGTTTCTTCAGCTACTACTAAAGTCATTCAGCTCTCAGAGACAGTTTTCACTAAAAATGTGTTTTTTTTGTTACAAACTAATTCTGAGCAGTTTATCCATAAAACTAAATCTAAAGACATAAAATGATGGACAGAATAAAAACTTTCTAAAATATGTTTTCAGGAGCAAGAAGACCTGAACATGTGAACCAGATCCACAGATGCTGGTCTCTGCAGGACTCTGAGTCCTGTCAGGTGAAGAGGAGCTGCTGCCTCAGTGAAGCACGGAGGTGGAGTCATGATGCTGTGGGGTTTGGACTGAACTGAAGCTCAGATATTAACTCTACAGAACACCTGAGATGCTTTTACACATTTCATTTCAGGTGATTTTCTGATGAACATGATGAACCCTGAAAATAACAACCAGCTGTTTTATTTCAACATTATTTATTTATTTATTTATTTTATTTATCAATTGTACAAAAATACAAACTGACAGAAATAAAACTTTATTTATAAAA
>NW_013953011.1:35829-37828 GCF_001266775.1 Austrofundulus limnaeus | reverse complement strand
TGTCAGGGGTTTATCAGGGGTCTGTCAGAGGTCTGTCAGGGGTCTATCAGGCGTCCATCAGGGGTTTATCAGGGGTCCATCAGGGGTTTATCAGGGGTCTATAAGAGGTTTATCAGGGGTTTGTCAGGGGTTTATCAGGGGTCTATCAGAGGTCTATCAGGGGTCTGTCAGGGGCTTATCAGGGGTCTATCAGAGGTCTGTCAGGGGTCTATTAGGGGTCTGTTAGGGGTCTGTCAGTGGTCTATCAGGGGTCTGTCAGAGGCCTGTCAGGGGTCTATCAGGGGTCTGTCAGAGGTCTGTCAGGGGTCTATCAGGGGTCTATCAAGGGTTTATCAGGGGTCTGTCAGGGGTTTATTAGGGGTCTATCAAGGGTTTATCAGGGGTCTATCAGGGGTTTATCAGTGGTCTATCAGGGGTTTATCATGGGTCAGTCAGGGGTCTGTCAGAGGTTTATCAGGGGTCTGTCAGAGGTCTGTCAGGGGTCTATCAAAGGTCTGTCAGGGGTCTATCAGGGGTCTGTCAGGGGTCTATCAGGGGTCTATCAGAGGTCTGTNGGTCTGTCAGAGGTCTGTCAGGGGTCTATCAAAGGTCTGTCAGGGGTCTATCAGGGGTCTGTCAGGGGTCTATCAGGGGTCTATCAGAGGTCTGTCAGAGGTCTGTCAGGGGTCTATCAGGGGGTCTATCAGGGGTCCATCAGGGGTTTATCAGGGGTCTATAAGAGGTCTATCAGGTTTCTGTCAGGGGTTTATCAGGGGTCTATCAGAGGTCTGTTAGGGTCTATTAGGGGTCTGTCAGAGGTCTATGAGGGGTCTGTCAGAGGTCTGTCAGGGGTCTATCAGAGGTCTATCAAGGGTTTATCAGGGGTCTATCAGAGGTCTATCTGGGGTCTGTCAGGGGTTTATCAGTGGTCTATCAGGGGTTTATCAGGGGTCTGTCAGGGGTCTGTCAGAGGACTGTCAGGGGTTTATCAGGGGTCTGTCAGAGGTCTGTCAGGGGTCTATCAGGGGTCTGTCAGGGGTCTATCAGAGGTCTGTCAGGGGTCTATCAGGGGTCTATCATGGGGTCTATCAGGGGTCTATCAGGGGTCTATCAGGGGGTCTATCAGGGGTCTGTCAGGGGTTTATCAGGGGTCTATCAGGGGGTCTATCAGCGGTATGTCAGGGGTCTATCAAGGGTCTTTCAGGGGTCTGTCAGGGTCATCTGCCACACAGAGATAGGACTGTTCCTGCTGTAAGGTCGGCCCCCCAGCACCAGCAGCAGGTCAGGCAGATGTTTGCAGATATCTTCATCCTCCTCCTCCTCCTGGTCCAGCAGTTCCTCTGCAGTGCAGCTCCACTGCTTCTTCAAGGCTTGGTTTTCACACGTGAGATGTGTTCCCCTGTTCTGTGGACATGTCCCCGTCCCACTGGTCTGGTCCAGTTCTGCAGAACTGAGTCTGATGTTCTGACTGAAAGTCTTCAGCTCGATGTCACAGCGGGACCCCAGGAACACCTGCGCTGCAGGGGAGCACCTATTTCTGAAGGGTCTGTGTTTCTGGTCCTGCTGTGTGGGTTCAGAGCTGGACCAGCAGCAGGTGGGGGTGAAGCTGGGACCCAGGCCCGTGCAACAGTGGTGGATCTTATCTGGGGGGCTGGAGCAGGTCAGGGAGGCCACCTGGGTCCAGGTGTTTGTGGGGAAGCTGTACCTCCACAGACGGTTCTGTGGGAAGTTCTGAGTCTCCCCACCTCCAAACAGAAGCATGCTGTCCCTGTAGACCACAGCTGAGTGTCCCATCAGCCTGGGGGGTCCGGACCTGAAGACAACAACCACAGCAGGGTCACAGGTGGGGACACACACACAAGAGACACACACATAGAGACACACAGAGACACACAGAGACACTCAGAGACACACAGAGACACACAGAGAAACTCAGAGACACACACACAAGAGACACACACCGAGACACACACACAGAGACACACACACAAGAGACACACACCGAGACACACACACAGAG
>NW_013953011.1:32657-35199 GCF_001266775.1 Austrofundulus limnaeus | reverse complement strand
CAGAGACACACAGAGACACACAGAGACACTCTGAGACACACAGAGACACACAGAGACACACAGAGACACACAGAGAAACTCAGAGAAACTCAGAGACACTCAGAGACACACAGAGACACACAGAGACACACAGAGACACTCAGAGACACACAGAGACACACAGAGACACTCTGAGACACACAGAGACACACAGAGACACACAGAGACACACAGAGACACTCAGGACAGATTTAAATATAAAAACTTTAAGGTTTCGGTTGAATCTGTAAAACATTTTGTTCAGATCTGATCCATTTATGTCCAACAGTTTCTGAGTCTGGTCCTGGTCTTCAGCTCTACCAGGTCACAGGTCTTCACATGTTGAACCAACAGAAATTCTTTACTTGGTTTTGAGGCAGGTCCACGTCTGACTGCTGGAGTTCCACTCCCAGAAGTCTCTCTGCTCCCGCAGACCTTTCAGACCCCCGAACAGGAACATGGAGCCCCGGTAGGCCACGGCACAGTGACTGTGTCTGGGTCCAGGACTCGACGAGTCAGGATGACTCAGCAGGGACCAGCCTGAGGTACCTGTTAGTCAGAGACACAGAGTTAGAGGTTCCACAGAGACCARGACTGATGTGGACCCAGCAGACTGGTGGATGACTGCAGGTCTTGGGTTAAAGCAATGGGGTCCAAACATTTTGTCACATGGGTCAAAATCATAAAGTCAGAAGGACCTGAGGGCCAAAAATATTTGTCCTTTACCTGCTCAACAATAAACTAAGCATTGATTACTTTAATTAAACAAATAAAGGAGTCAGATTTATTGTTGGAAATGGATGAATAAATTCATCTAGATCCAGAACTTTAAAAGTGTTTTGCAGGTTTCCTTTATTGAAAGAAAGTTTACAGTTTTCTAGGTTTCAATTGGGGAAAAAATAACCCAATTTAGTCAATTCTGATCAATAAAATCAGGATTTAGGTCACTCTCGTTGGAAATGCTTGCTGTATTCAGATGTATTTAATAAATTAATTTACTGTCACTGATGACATCATCATCATCAAAATCCTAAAAATTGAAATTGGTAAAAAAAACTTAAAAAATTTAAGATACCAAAAATCATAGTTGAAATGTCCTGAAGGAGCTGAACATTTTGATAAATGAATGGTTTCAGTAACATAAAAATTGTGGAAAGAGAAACAGTCCAAAAAATGTACCCATTCAAAGTCAATGGGAAAAAAACTGCTTAAAAATTGAAATGGCTAAAAAAAGTATAAAAAGTTAAGTTACCAAAAGTCATAGCTGGAATGTCCTTAATGAGCTGAACATTTTGACATATGAATGGTTTCAGTAGCACAAAAACTGTGGAAGGAGAAGCGGTCCAAAAAAACGTACGGAAGAAACTGGAATAATAAAGAATAAAGAGAAACATGAAAACAACAGTGTGAATGCTGGAGCATCCACACATAAATATTTGTAGTCTCCATCTACACTACATCAAACACATGTGCCAGGGGGACAAATTTGTAAACAAATTAGTATAACTCTTGAACTGAAGTCAGGGGCCACAAATGGCCCCCGGGCCACACTTTGGACATCCCTGGGTTAAATGATGATGATGATGATGATGCAGTGGTTTTGTATCAGATGCACTAAGTGAACTTTAGTGAGAACAGCTCAGAGTGGAGGACAGAAAGAAGAAATGCAAACTTTGATAAGTTTTATTTGTTTCGATAAAAGTAAAACGTGTTTATAACTCACCGAAGTGCAGACCCCAGAGCTCCTGTGAGGGTCCTTTAACGTCTACAAATCCTCCATAAATGAACATGGTCTCTCCGATGACCACAGCGCTGTGTCCCTTCCTGTTGCTCGGCCTCTGAGTCCACAGAGACAAGACTCAGATGAAGCCTGAAGATCTGACAGCGTTAACTCTCAGGTCCATCAGAACCTTTCCTCATCGTTCTGCTGCAGCTCTGTGCTGCTAGCTGTTAGCTGTTAGTTGTTAGCTTAGGCTGCTGATGCTAACCAGGCAGCTGTTCTCATGAAAATAAAACGTTTTAAAAGCCTTCAGTCTAAAACCTGCTGAGGTTCTGACAGTTCTGGTTCTGTCTCAGTTTCATGGTGTTCCAGCTCAGTACCTGAGGGGAGCTCCTCTTCTCCTGGCAGTGGACCCACTTCTGCTTCGCTGAAAAACACAACAAGACCAGGGAACAGTTAGACTGTGGAGAACCTGTCCACACAAACACCACACAAACAGAAACACAAACACCAACACAAACACAAACAGAAACACAAACACCAACACAAACAGAAACACAAACAGAAACAGAAACACAAACACCAACACAAACAGAAACACCAACACAAACAGAAACACAAACACCAACACAAACAGAAACACAAACACCAACACAAACACAAACACCAACACAAACAGAAACACAAACACCAACACAAACAGAAACACAAACACCAACACAAACACAAACAAAAACACAAACAGAAACACAAACACCAACACAAACACAAACAAAAACACAAACAGAAACAGAAACACAAACA
>NW_013953011.1:29398-31105 GCF_001266775.1 Austrofundulus limnaeus | reverse complement strand
CAAACAGAAACACAAACACCAACACAAACAGAAACACAAACACCAACACAAACACCAACACAAACAGAAACACAAACACCAACACAAACACAAACAGAAACACAAACACCAACACAAACAGAAACAGAAACACCAACACAAACAGAAACAGAAACACCAACACAAACAGAAACACAAACAGAAACACAAACAGAAACACAAACAGAAACACAAACAGAAACACAAACAGAAACACAAACACCAACACCAACACAAAGACAGAGCAGTTTTCAGACGCTCACAGGCTGCAGCCGGCCTGTAACAACATGTTTGTTGGGCCGGAGTATTTCCTGGAAGCAGCTCCAGGATGAGCTGTCAGAGTAAATTGCAGCATGCAGGTAGTCCATGATAGAACTCACCCACATTAAACACCCACAGCGCACCTGCACAGGTGCTGTAGGCAGAATCCAGCCGGCCTCCAAAGACGTACAGGAAGCCCTGAGAGGGTCAGAGGGGTTCATCGTTTCAGCAGCAGGAACGTTTCACAGCAGAAATATAAAACAATGCAGGTGTTTAGTACCTCGTGGGCCACCATAGAGTGTTCCTCCAGCTGTTCTGGTGCAGCATCACTGGTGCAGTTTAACTCTGTCCACTCGTCACACACTGAAACATCAACACAGCACACACACCTGACTGAACAGCTTTAATCTGTTTGTGTTTCAAGTGTCACATAAAGACTTTTAAAATCATTTTATTCTCCTCAGAACTCCTGCTCCTTCACCTCTGACCCACAGTGATGAAACACATCAGGTGGACCCACATCTGGAGAACCTGAGCAGCTGATGGTTGAGAGAAAACACACATTTGTGACTTTTTGATTTAAAAGTCTCTTACCCACGCTGTACTTCCAGAAGTCCCCCACGCCGCTGCTGTCTCTGCCCCCCAGGACGTAGACGTGTCCGCTGTAGCTGCAGCAGGCGTGTTTGTAGCGGTCACATGGAGACTGCTGGCTCTGAGGGAGCTGGGTCCACAGAGACGGGTTACTGTGACTCATGACGGGACATCCTCACCGGACCATGTTCTGGAAGGAGAAGAGTCCATGTTAGGACAAACATAAAGCACTAAAAATAAAAAATATATTCAGCAGGAAGGACTGTAATCTTTAGATCAGTGTTCCTGGTCATGAAACACCAAGCAGGAGGTCTTTACATGACCTTTACATGATCTTTACATGACCTTCACATGACCTTTACATGACCTTTACATGATCTCACATGTCAAAATAAATTTAAAAAGTTTGCATCTTTTTCATCAAATCCCATCCAGAGAACAAAAACAGCAGTTCGGTGAAATAAAGTGATTCTTGTGATTCTGTATCTTTTTTTCTCATCTGTTATTGGTCTGAGTGTTTCTTCTTCAGTGGGTCCATTYTCCAGACAAACTCCAACAAGGCTGTGTTTGGGGACCAAACGGGTACAGATGCTGATTCTGGGTGGGGGGTTGGGTTTACAGAGGTCAGGTTTATGCTGTAGAAATGAATAATGAACTGAAATCAATGCAAGGTCCCCAYGAGTACAGAAGTACAAACATGTGTGTGTCTGTGTGTTGGGGGTGGTGTTGGTAGTTACAGCCTGCAGGTTGTTCTGATGAGTCACCTGCACATAGTTGTAAAGTAACTAAGTACAAATATTTTGTTACTGTACTTAAGTAGAAATTTTGGGTATCTGT
>NW_013953011.1:27012-28999 GCF_001266775.1 Austrofundulus limnaeus | reverse complement strand
ACTTTAACTTTTACCAAAGTATTTTTATAATGAGATACTTGTACTTTTACTCAAGTATCAGTTTGACGTACTTCATACAACACTGCACCTGCAGCCAGCATCAGGATGACTGTCTTCTCTGAGCTGATGACATCATGAGGTCTCCGGAGCACTGATGACGTCATGAAGTCTCCAGAGCACTGATGACATCATTAGGTCTCCGGAGCACTGATGACATCATTAGGCCTCCGGAGCACTGATGACATCATGAAGTCTCTGGAGCACTGATGACATCATGAGGTCTCTGGAGCACTGATGACATCATGAGGTCTCCGGAGCACTGATGACATCATGAAGTCTCCAGAGCACAGATGACATCATGAAGTCTCCAGAGCACTGATGACGTCATGAAGTCTCCAGAGCATTGATGACGTCATGAAGTCTCCGGAGCACTGATGACATCATGAAGTCTCCGGAGCACTGATGACATCATTAGGTCTCCGGAGCACTGATGACATCATGAAGTCTCCGGAGCACTGATGACATCATTAGGTCTCCGGAGCATTGATGACGTCATGAAGTCTCCGGAGCACTGATGACATCATGAAGTCTCCGGAGCACTGATGACATCATTAAGTCTCCGGAGCACTGATGACGTCATGAAGTCTCCGGAGCACTGATGACATCATGAAGTCTCCGGAGCACTGATGACATCATTAGGTCTCCGGAGCATTGATGACGTCATGAAGTCTCCGGAGCACTGATGACGTCATGAAGTCTCCGGAGCACTGATGACATCATGAAGTCTCCGGAGCACTGATGACATCATTAGGTCTCCGGAGCATTGATGACGTCATGAAGTCTCCGGAGCACTGATGACGTCATGAAGTCTCCGGAGCACTGATGACGTCATGAGGTCTCCAGAGCACTGATGACATCATGAAGTCTCCGGAGCACTGATGACATCATGAAGTCTCCGGAGCACTGATGACATCATGAAGTCTCCGGAGCACTGATGATGTCATGAGGTCTCCGGAGCACTGATGACATCATGAGGTCTCTGGAGCTGCAGACGGTCTCACAGGTAATAAAAGCACAGCAGAGAATACCTGCAGGAGGTATTAAAGCTTTTCAGCAACAAACACTCCACATCTGGTGATCAGGCTTTATAAACGGTTCCTCATCCCGCCTCGTCTCACCACACGTCCTCGGTGGACAGCAGGTCCAGGACATTATGAAATCCAGCAGGTCTCTGAGGACCCGGTAGCACATTTGTTGTGGACCCGCAGGGTTTCTGTCACAGTTCAGTCATGATACCAGCCCTGCTCTGTCTGAAACCAGATCCTGGTCCAGTGGAGGATTTCAGGGAACCCCCTGCTGGTGTTACAGCACATGCACAGACAGAGAGGTTTCTTCTGCTCTAACCACAGCTCAGTCTGATCCTCTTACAGCAGGCAGGATGAAAACCAAACCAACACCAGGTTCTTCTGTGGCTCAGAACACGCACACACTGTGGCTGAAAGGTTGCCAGATAAAAATAATATAAACCAGACCTGCTGCCTCCTCGACCCGACTACAGGCATGTGATAAGATAGAGAGATTGAGATTATTGAACAGAATTATTAATCTGAGGATGAAGAAGAAAAGAGCAGATGTTTGCTCCTCATCAGGTTGCCTCACTGCAGTTTGAGGTTTCCTTTTTAGCTGGACTTGCTGCCTCAGCAGCTTCAGATACTTCTCCTGAGCTCACTGAGTTTCAGTGTTCAGTCTGACAGGAAGAGCTGTGTGACACAGTCAGCATGAGTCACTTCACATAAAGCTTGTTGCAACAAGTGGTCCAGATAGTGGTTTTTATAACCCAACACCACCACCACCACCAGCACCACCAGCAGCAGTTTATAAACTGCAGCTAAAACAATCAGGAAGGAGAAGAATCACAAAGATCACTTCTATCATCACTAACTGTAGATCTGAAGCTGGACCTTTTATTTTACATCATTTATCATTT
>NW_013953011.1:13661-26376 GCF_001266775.1 Austrofundulus limnaeus | reverse complement strand
AAAAACAAAAACAATAACAACAACAACAACATTAATAATAATTGTAATAGTAATAATGGTAACAACAACAACAACAATAATATTAATGATAATAACAACTGATAATAAAAACAAAAACAATAACAACAACAACAACATTAATAATAGTTGTAATAATAATAATAATAGTAACAACAACAACAACAACAACAACAACAACAACAACAACAACAACAACAACAACAATTTAACCTGCTGTATTTTCAGAACAAACCTTGAGGTCAGGCTCCAACACCTGAGCTGAACATTAAAACTGAAAGAGTTGAAGTGTTTCCTGCTCAACGTGTAACAGCACATGTCTACAACACGCTGCAACATGAACTACAGATTATAATCTGCAATAAGGAGACAGGAGACAGTAAGGAGACAGCAAGGAGACAGCAAGGAGACAGTAAGGACACAGGAGACAGTAAGGAGACAGCAAGGAGACAGTAAGGAGGCAGTAAGGAGGCAGTAAGGACACAGGAGACAGTAAGGAGACAGTAAGGAGACAGCAAGGAGACAGTAAAGGCAGTAAGGAGACAGGAGACAGTAAGGAGACAGTAAGGAGACAGCAATGAGACAGTAAAGGCAGTAAGGAGACAGGAGACAGTAAGGAGACAGTAAGGAGGCAGTAAGGAGACAGTAAGGAGACAGGAGACAGTAAGGAGACAGTAAGGAGACAGCAAGGAGACAGTCAGGAGGCAGTAAGGAGACAGGAGACAGTAAGGAGACAGTAAGGAGACAGGAAACAGTAAGGAGACAGGAGACAGTAAGGAGACAGTAAGGAGACAGTAAGGAGACAGGAGACAGTAAGGAGACAGTAAGGAGACCAGTAAGGAGACAGGAAACAGTAAGGAGACAGGAGACAGTAAGGACACAGGAGACTGTAAGGAGACAGTAAGGAGACAGGAAACAGTAAGGAGACAGGAGACAGTAAGGAGACTGTAAGGAGACAGTAAGGAGACAGTAAGGAGACAGTAAGGAGACAGTAAGGAGACAGTAAGGAGACAGTAAGGAGACAGGAAACAGTAAGGAGACAGGAGACAGTAAGGAGACAGTAAGGAGACAGGAGACAGTAAGGAGACAGTAAGGAGACAGTAAGGAGACAGTAAGGAGACAGTTAGGAGGCAGGAGACAGGAGACAGTAAGGAGACAGTAAGGAAACAGTTAGGAGGCAGGAGACAGGAGACATTTAGGAGACAGTAAGGAGACACTGCAGCTCTCTGGCTGCAGAAAGGTATTTATAGTAAAAATATCTGGATGCTGTAAAGAAAGCAAACATTTTAAAGGGTCAGGAGCAGTGGTAGACACAGCTAAACACAACGTTAGCTTCACTAACCACTAAACCACTAACTAAAAATCTTAGCTCCACTAACACTAAAACAATAAAAAATAAGCAGAAGCTAACGCTAACCCCTAAGATCTGTTAGCCTTCATCCTTCCAGCTGAAGACTAGAGGGAGTGACTCAAACCTGTTGTTAGTTTCCTATTGGTTTAATTGGAAGGGGGCGGGATCATCTGTGGTAAACTGACCAATCCAAACCAGTTATAGCTCTAAATTGTGACACTTATAGTTGACCCTTCAGAACAAAAGCATTCATTTGATCAATTTTATTTTTATAAATACCATTTGAAGTTAGTCAAACAGCAAATAGAAAATATTTTCTCTGCCACATTTTTACATGTTGACAGTTTTTGTATTTGTTATTTAAATATCATTAAACGTTTTTTTTTGGGGATGCTCTTAGTTTGAAGTTAGCTGCTGAAGATGCTACATGCTAACACATGCTGCCTGCCACGGCTAGCACTCTAAGAGGAAATAGTTTGAAATTAATTCAGGATAAATGGCAAAAATACTTGTAATTCTTTTTTTRTTGTTGCTGTTCTTGTGATCTTAAATTAGTGAAACCCAAATTAGCACAGGCTAATTGTTCGCTAATAGTTTCCAAAGTTAGCAAAAAGGCAAATCCGTTAATGAGAAATTAGTTCTGCTGTTAGTGGATTAGTGGAACTGCAGTTTCTGGTTGTGTAAGGGACGTTAATGCAAAACAGAAAGTCACAACAACGATAGCTACGTCACATTTCTGTGTTGGCTAAGGTCGTTAGCTATAGCAGCCATCATAACTTCAGAAGTTAAACACCTGTAGATGTTTATCCAGGTTTCATTAAACCTGTGTACAGTTCATGAGATACTTAACTGAACAGACAACMGCTCACAAATCACCACCAAGACGTTAAATGCGTTACTTCCGGTTCTCCACAAGGGGTTGCTGTAGCACCCTCAGCACCCCCTGTTCCCACGGTTCTTTCTGTTTAGTTTTTTCTTTACGTTCATATAGTCTCCCACTGGTACCGTCCACTAGCTCCGCCTGGATTATCGACCACCACAGATTGATGGTTTTAAGGTAGTTCAGTCCTCGTGCATCGCAGTTCGGTTCGGCTCGGTTCGTGGGGCAGAACAACATTTGGGAATGCGACCATTAATTCACACCAAACACAAACGTCATTACGAGTCGGAGCACTGCCAACTAACAGGGTTAAAGTATCATAATTAACACATAATTGACAGATTAATAATCATGATTTTGTTTTTTCCTACAGCAGCAGACCGTTAGTTACTCCTCTTTACCTCAATAAAAACACGTCCTAAAGGAAAGTTATTTCACACAAACTGTTGGAAAGGTTTATTAAATACAAAACCAGCCTTTAATAACACTGAAGAATATACATATTTGCTTATTTTTTACTTACTTAAACTTTAGGGCGTCGTTGTTTGAGTTTCTTGTCTTCAAGGATCGGTCGTGAAACGGACTTCTGATGCGTTCAKGTCCCCTCGTAAATCTTATCATCCACAACTGGAAACAGAGCGGATTCTTTACAAACAGAACTAACCTGCTGACTGACACTCTTTTTAGACTTTTTTTTAGTTTAGATTTCACCATCTGAATATATTTATATGATACTATAATGTAATACTTTGTTTATAACGTTTTACCCATAACACGTTTTAGTTTTAAACAACATAGTCGACCAAATAGTCTTGAAATGGGCCTTCTATTTAAAATTACTGCAATAAGTCAACCAAAAAATATAAGTGAATAAAAAAATTGAAGTATAAACGTAATAATTTGTCTTATCTAATTGTTCAATGCCATCCAGGCGGAGTTCCCATTTTTTCCACTTAGTATTGAACGCAGCTTCAGTGGGCGGGGCTTCCTGCAGAGAATGATCATATAGTATTATAAAACATCACTTTGACTGTACTCTTTGGACTTTAAACCGCATTAAAAATTAAATGTGACTTTTTAAAACGTGTTTAAAAAGCCTTATGTTCCTGAAGCTGCAGCTCGATGGTTTTAAAAGTTAAATTTTTACAGACATGAAGCTCCTGTCTTCATCAGGTAAGTGTCAGGTGAGCCTTTAAACCAACTGTTACTCAACAAACAGCGTGTAGTTCCAGGAAAAACAGCACTGACCCGTGTTTTATTATTTCACTGCACATTTACAGTTTTAAACTCTRTTATCAGAACAGTTTCTTTAAGGCATCGTCTCCATATTTATGTGCATTTGCCTCAAATTTAATATTCTGATCCCACTTTGACTGTATGGATCAATGAAATACTTTCTGAACCCATTAAAAGAAGAAATTAAAATTAGATACAGTGCAACAAAAAGCAGGCTTTTTTTCTTGACAAAAACAAAACATTTCCCCAAAAACACTGAGTAAACAACTATACACATTTTCTCTATGCATTTCTCAATAAAACATGATGTTTTGCATTTAAGTCACAAAGTGCATGAGAAACAATTCCTAAATCTTTTCAGCAGCTCACATGTGACAAAAATTAGCTTTATACAGGCTTCTGTTAAAAAAGATTTATATTAATCTGTTAAAATAAAAAAGCTTACACTTATCAGCACTTATAATAAAACAATAATAACTAGAGAAATTTTAAAATGCAGTTTGAATGTTTGCTGTAATGTGTAAGAGGTGGAACTTAGCTGTTTGTGTTAAAAGGCAGCAAAACTGCAGCTAAAAGCTACAATTAGCACAAGAAGAGTCAGCAGCTGAAGCAGGTTCAAAAAAGAAAGTTTAAAGGAATAGACTCTGATATTAAAGTAAAAGGTACAAACAGGTAAAACTTTGCACATTGTTCCTGAACAAGTCAAAGATTTTGACACATGAACACTTTAAATAGCACGAAGTATTCAGATGTTATCTGACTGCAGAAGAAACTGTTCTGCTGACTCAGCATTCACACAACAGTAAGTTTTACAGCTAAAGAAACACAAAGCTGTGATTTAAAGTCACATCAGGTAGAATGTTTCTAATTTAAAGTGGGTTTCTGTTTATTAGTTGCTTCTGGAATACAGATAGATGGAAAATTAAATATAATACTTTCATTTCACGTTCCTGTTAATGACTTTAGGCCTTTGTTTCCAAAGTGCTCCATGAAAACAGATGATGTGCTTCATTAAAATAAGATCAGGAAAATTAAACCACTGATCTGAGAAACAGAACACTGACAGAACATACAAATGGATTCAAATAAACTTAAATGAATAAATTAAAGGGAGGGAGAGCTTTCTGTTTAAATCTGAAACAGTGTTGGTTAGATCYTCCTGCAGGTCTGACACCGAAACATCTGTCCCAGCTGCAGGTTTGAATCTGCAGCCTGCAGAGTGCTGCAGGACGGACCAGGGATGGATGAGAGATGGATGAGGGATGGATGCAGGATGGATGAAGAATGGATGCAGGATGGTTGCAAGATGGAAGAAGAATGGATGCAGGATGRATGAAGGATGGATGCGGGATGGTTGCAAGATGGATGAAGAATGGATGCAGGATGGTTGCAAGATGGATGAAGAATGGATGCAGGATGGATGCAGGATGTATGAAGGATGGATGCGGGATGGATGAGGGATGGATGCAGGATGGATGAATGATGGATGGATGCAGGATGGATGAAGAATGGATGCAGGATGGATGCAGGATGGATGAAGGATGGATGAGGGATGGATGCAGGATGGATGCAGGATGGATGCAGGATGGATGAAGACTGGATGAAGGATGGATGCAGGGTGGATGAAGGACGGATGCAGGATGGATGAGGGATGGATGAGGGATGGATGCAGGATTGGTTGAGGAATGGATGCAGGTTGGATGAGGGATGGATGAGGATTGGATGAGGAATGGATGCAGGATGGATGAAGGATGGATGTAGGTTGGATGAGGGATGGATGAGGAATGGATGCAGGATGGATGCAGGAAGGATAAGGGACGTTTCCAGTCTAAAGGACTTTGCATCCTTCAGGGACCTCACTGCTCCATCTTCTTATATGTTCCTTTTAAATTGTCGGTGCTGTTCTCGTTTAGCTCAAAGGCCTGGTTGTCCAAAGCCGGGCTCTTTTTATCAGAGTCTGAGCCTGGGGCCTCGCTGTCTGCATCAGCYGAACCTTTTCTGCACATCTTCTTGTACAGCTGGAAGGCTGCAGAGGGAATCACACAGGGTTTAGTGACAACACTACAGATCCTGGACAAATAAAAGGCAGAGTAAAGAAATGTATGTTCAACTCTTACACGCCACAAAGCCGAGCGCTGCCACCAGCTGGAAGATGCTGTAGATGAGGGGGAAGGCGAACATGACGTCCAGCTCCTCCTGGCTGAAGGACAGCTGGACGATGGTGCTGCACAGTTGAGAGTTCTGAAAACCCGTCTCCAGAGCGATGGTTCGACTCCTGAATGACGATAAAAAATCAGACACAAATACAGACAAAGCACCAGGCTTTACCTCAAAGCCGACGCCCACCTGTGCCAGGGCTGACCCACAAAGCGAGCCATGAAAAACCCCAGTCCAAACCCGATGAAGGGGTACATGGCTCCGATGATCCACAAGGAGGGGGCGATGGTCCAGGAGGACTGGTAGAGGACGCCTCCGATCACCGCGATGATGATGATGAGAAGAAAGCCAACGACAGAACCCACCTGTTGGAAAACAAACCCAGTCCAGAACCTTAGCAAGTCCCTCCATCAAGTGGTAAACGCTCAGGTGTCGATAGGAATGTCTTATCAAGCTGGGAGTTGGTTTCCCATGCTCAGTGGCTCCCCCTGAGTTCATAGACACCTCACATGTCAAAGTCAAATGGAAATGTAGATTGTTTTATGGGTGGAGCTTAGTGTGGGCGTGGTCATGAGGATGTGGGCATGTTCAGGGGGTGTGGCAACATGTTTTGGGGATGTGCCTAAGTCAACAAATGGGTGTGCCAAAATTTACACATTTAAAGTGTTGTGGGCATGGCTAAACATGAGTGGGTGTGTCTAATTTGTCATGGGCATGTCCAAGTGGGCGGGACTTACAATGTTGTGTTTGTGGTTAAAATTAGAATTGTGGGTGGGTGGGGCAGTATGATTTAGAGTTGTGAAGTGTTGTGGGCGTAGCCATACGTGAGTGGGTGTGTCCAAAATTCATGGGCATTTTCAGGTGGGTGTGGCCAACATTGCTGTGGGTGTGGTAAAAATTAGAATTGTGTGTGGGCGTGGTAATAAGCTATAGAGTATTTTTAACAACTGTATAATACATGTAGGCAGTTTATATTGTGTTTGGCTGCAGGGAGGCCTATAGAAGGAGCCCTTGAGTGGGATTTACTTCAGTTGGAGTTTGGATTTTGTCTTGTATCCTATACACCTGTCTATAAGAGTGACATTGCAGAAGTGGGTTTTCTGAATTCACAGACCATCAATGATGCTGTGGAACAATTTGAAAATGTTAGTGAGTTCCTACAAGCTGACACCAACCTCCCATTTCACTCCACTTATGTGAGTGATCCTGAGACCAGTCTGCAATATCAATATGACATTGATGGTGGTTGAGTTTAAAAGGGTGTCTGGTTTCCTGGCAATCCTCCACTACATTCTCCTTCCTCACATGCAGCCACACATGCTGAAGGATGGGTGGAACTTGCTGAAAAAACATGTTCACCTGACAACATCTGGTCCAGCTGGCCTTCAGGCATGGAGAAACAGCATGGGACAATATCGCACTTGTTGATGGCGGGTACCATCTAATGCTGATGATTGTGCCCAAGTCCCCAACAGTCCCTGACACAAGGCTACTTCAGAAGGACATTTACAGGCTTCTAACCTGTGAGATGTTGAATTGCACAGTGTTCCAGAAGCAGCTGAAATCAGCTTCAGCAAAGGACAAAGGCAGACCCACTTTGCAGCAGCAGGTCAGTTCCAACATGAGTGCTTATAATGTGCTCAGAAAGGATCAACCACTCATCCTCTCCCTTGTGGACAAAGCTCTTGCCACCACTGGTGACAATGGCTTTCCTAAGCCTGTCTTTTTCCTTACTCAGTTTGGCCAGAAGGAAGAGGATGAGTTTGACCTTTTCAGTGGGGTCAACCCAGTGGAAGTGGTCAGCTTGTCCATGCATGTGGCCTGCAAGGTGACTGCTGTGGACCCCCCAATCCACCTGTTGTTTTCCCAGTTTGCCTTTAAAGTGCTTGTTGGTCCTCAAGGTTCCCTTTATTCTGTTTTGGGAATTCATGAGGCCACCAGCTGTCATACAAACCTGGACCACCATCTCATCCGCCTGCAGTCAGCCTTGTCTGATGTCCTTGATGTATATAGACTCACCTCCTGTCCACGTACAGATGCCGTACAAGCATCCTGTCACTGGGGCCATTGTTACCTGCCGTCTGTTTCATCCTCAGTTCCAGAATGCTTTGTTGGAGAGGGCTAGGACAAACTTGTTGTCCAGCTGGGACTGAGGATTGAGCAGGTGCGGAGGTTTGAGGGGTCTGTTCCCACCGACATTTGCTCCAAGCATTTCTTCTGTGAAGAAGCATTGGCCACGCTCTTCCAGGAGAATGTATTGGTCCTACCCTTCGATGACAGCAATGTTCCCTTTGACCCCGTGTTGAGTCTCCACTCTGTCATTGATCATTTTGTCATGAAGTTGGCCAAATTTTTTGATCAGGACGAGGGGGTGGCTCTGTACGACAGYTGCTGGAGGGCTGTGGAAGAAATGTTTTATGGACATCCCCTGTCAAAAGCCGACTACCAGCTCAGTGTGTCTCTTGAGACCAACACTGTTAGCCCCAACAGCTTGACACATCGCAGGGAGTCCATTGGGTTGGCCCCCCCATACAACAGCCAGTGCTGGTGAGGTTCCGCCACCACTACATCACTGGACCCACAATGAGCTGCAGACCATTCGGTTGGAATGAATCTTCCCCCTTTGTCCRACCTTGGATGCTGCACCCTCCGTCACTGGGGTTGCCCTGATGCGGGTCCTCCTGGTAGACATCTTCAGGACCAACACTGAGATCCTGTACGCTGCTCTTAAGGGAGAGCAWCCTGGGAGGCTGAGTGGGAGCCAGAAGGTGGCGGTCCTGTGCAAGGAGCTGGTCACAAAAAAAGCTTCCCAGCACTCCACACATTCAGGAGAGCCCATGAGCTTCTCAGCAGTAAGGSCAGGGACGTGAAGGAGTGCGTAGTCCAGGGCTTCCTGTCTGAGAAGCTCCGGTTCTTCCCGAACATCAAATTCCAGGATGTGTGTGGTGGCCGCAAACTTTTCTGGGACTGTAAAACTTTTATAGTCCTGGAGGCTGAGGGATACAACATTCAACTGTCACGTGTTGCGTCCGCCACACTTCAGATGTGCACCGAAGTAGAACATTGTTCCCTCAGCTACTCCCGGAACCTGGCTCCAACACTGTTACRAAGAAATTCATGGAACTGATTTAAYTGAAAACAAAAGGTCAAACTTTCCCACCTTCAGGATCTTTTTTGCCTTTGTGGGCCACTTGTGCTTCACAAACATGCCCACAGCGATGGGGATGAGGAGGGCTGCCAGTGTGATTCCTGAAAGACCCCAGAAAGTTTAATCAGAGGAGACTGGGTTGAAGCCAGAGAACAGAGGAGCCAAAGGGTTGGATCAGAGGAGGCTCTTAAATAAAGATAAATTAAGATTCTTCTTTTTCTCATATAAGTAAACAAAACAAAACTGGTGTCAGATTGTTATATCTAAAGTCAGATATTTGCTAACCAATGCTGTCAAATGGGATCTTGATGGCRTCGCTGGAGGTCCAAACGCTGGTGTAGATGAAGAGACAGAGAGGCATCATCCCCAGAGCCAGGATGGAGGAGCAGGCGGTCATACTGATGCTGCAGACAGGAAAAACACAATCAGGTCCATTTTACTGGACCCASAACAAGAACTGGGTCTTATAAAGAAACAGTTTGTCTCGAGAAAGAGATGGTGGCCTTGTTAAATTTAGCTCCTGAAATGACAACAAACAAGTTTATTCTGGAATAATAGTGTGAACTCTTCACAAGCTTCACACTGACATCAGGTTTTCTTCTGAACGTAATAAATTTAAATTAGCTTATTATTTCAGGATATTTTGGTGCCACTTTACAATAGGAGAAACCTTAAATAATGGCTAATAAATACTTAAAAACACAGCTTTTAATCAGCTGTAAATGTTTATTCATYGCTTATTAAATCATTACTAAGTAGTTATAACACCTGAGATTAGAAACTCATTATAAAGCATTAATAATCCCTTTATACAGGATTGTTTTACACATTTAACGGGTCGTTSAAAATGTTTCAGGACATTTTTAAATTGATGAAGATGTTACGGTTTATTATAAACCCAGATAAGCTCGAAGCTGTGTTGTGATTGGTAGATAATCTCATCTTAAATATAATCCAGATTAACTGAAGGGTGCAGGAGACAGGTAAAACTGAAGGACAGGGCCAGGAGGACAGACTGGAAATGGGGTTTACCTGCACCGAATTCACCAGCTGGACTAAAAGTTACACAAACCTCTTAGTTTGGACCATTTCCAGGATTCCAAAGCTAGACCCATGCAAGAGAGACGAAACGTTTCATTAAAGAAGAACCCGTCCAGAGGACCTATACAATTTTTTTTCCTTAGACCCATGCAATGTGCCTGACATTAGACCAATTCTTTTTTTTCTTAATTTCCTCATCATCAGTGACTTTTTTTAAGAAGAAAAAGAAAGAGAAGAAAAAAGTGAAATGTAATGGGAAAGAGTGAAAGAGAGATTAGAAGATATGTGAAATGTATATCGAGAAACCACAAGACAGTACACCTGACGTCTTGGCTGTACACCTACAGAAACAGAGATAACAAAAAACACAGCAACAAAAATGCATATTTATGTAATTATAATGATTATAGCCTTGCTGAAAGGTACACACACANAACAATAACAACAACAACAACAATAATAATAATAATAATAATAATAATAATAATAGTCTTTTTCTTGTTGTTTATTTCAGTCTGGTAAATCAAACTAAGAATGTTTCTCTGGATGAAAGGAAGTAAAAACAAATCTCGGATTTGTTCTGTAAACAGCCCAGCTGAGCGTCACAGCTCATCCAGCCTGTTTTCCTCTTGAAAACCTGTAAAAGAACTGAACTTTGTGACCATTCAAAGCTCTTTTCTTCAGCCTGTGAGGCAGCTCTGCTGCAGGAGACTCTAACCATGAGGACAGATGATTCCTCTGCTCTGACTCTGCGTGGGTCACTGAAGGCTAATTTATGAGYTCCAGTCCTTTTTTAGATCCAACTCCATTTTTCACTTTGATGCACGGCTGCAGGAACGTAAAGAAACATTCCTGAGGAGCTCTCCCTGTCCTATACGTCCTCCATCACTGTCCTGGTGGGGATTATCCAGGATTATAATAAACAGAGAGCCAAAGAAACGTCTTATTGTAGGAGGTGTCTGTGATAAGGAGACTCTTTCCTCCTCTGCATTTAATTTGATTTGATTTGATTTATTTATTTAGTGTTCAATACTTATTTTACCCGCTGTATACACACATGCACATACCATTCAGTCAGTGTCCGATCAGAAATTAGACCACTTCTTCCCAAGTATGAAACCAATCTGTCCTCCCCCAGACTCACCTGAGGTCCATGTCTCCTTCCAGCCAGAAGCAGATGATGTTGGAGCTGGAGCCCCCGGGACAGCAGSCCATGATGATGATGACGATGGCCTGCACGGGCAGAACGTTGAAGGCTAAGGACAGGGCGAAGGCCGTGAAGGGCATGATGCCGAACTGGCAGATGAAGCCGATGACGATGCCCCAGGGCCTCCTGATGTGGCCCCACAGCTTGTGGGCGTCCACCGTGCAGCCCATGGAGAACATGACCATGGCCAGCAGGACGGTGAGCACCGTGCTCATGACCACGCTCAGGATGGCGTTGAAGTCGCTGGGAGGCATCAGGCAGTCTGCACCTGAGCAGAGCGTGGCCTCGGGGCTACAGGTCAGAGGCTCCACGGACACCGGCTCCAGACCCAACATCATGGTTCAGGTCTTAGACTCCACACGTCCAGTCCAGAGTGTCCCTTGGTCCTATGAGAGGATGACTGTGACGGAGTGAGGAAGAGTTTCCTGCTCGATGCTCTTTATGCCCCACACAGCTGGGCGAGGAAAAGAATCAAAAATTAACCAGTTCTTCTTGTTTTATGGGGGCAGTGTTCAGACACGTGCATATAAAACAAAATACAAGTTCCAGCCTTTACTGCCTGACTTTTTAAAGCTTCTTCATCATCATCATCATCAGGGCTCACTGCCAGCAGAAAGAGAAGCAGCAGGTTCACTGAACATCATGTCTCGTTCTTGTCTTTCACTCCCAGTAGAGTCAGCCCTTCTGGGTTTAAAAAAACCTTCCTGAACAGAAGTGTTGGTGGAGCCAGAACCTCTGCAGCCTGAAGAAAAGAACGTTTAGTTGAAGAAGCTCAAAGAACCTGCTTCAGATAAAACACTGACCAGAGTGTGAGAGAGAACAGGACTTATAGAGTTACATCCATCATCCATCATACATCCATCTGTTCATCATCCATCCATCTGTTCATACATCCATCATACATCTGTTTATCATCCATCCATCCATCCATCCATCTGTTCATCCATCATCCATCCATCTGTTCATCCATCATCCATCCATCATACATCTGTTTATCATCCATCCATCCATCCATCTGTTCATCCATCATCCATCCATCATACATCTGTTTATCATCCATCCTCCATACATCTGTTCATCCATCATCCATCCATCATACATCTGTTCATCCATCCATCCATCCATCCATCCATCCATCCATCATCCATCCATCATACATCTGTTTATCATCCATCATCCATCCATCTTACATCTGTTTATCATCCATCATCCATCCATCTGTTCATTCATCATCCATCCATCATACATCTGTTTATCATCCATCCATCTGTTCATCCATCCATCTGTTCATCCATCCATCATACATCTGTTTATCATCCATCCATCTGTTCATCCATCCATCCATCCATCCATCCATCCATCCATCATCCATCCATCATACATCTGTTTATCATCCATCCATCTGTTCATCCATCCATCCATCCATCCATCCATCCATCCATCATCCATCCATCATACATCTGTTTATCATCCATCCATCTGTTCATCCATCCATCATAAATCTGTTTATCATCCATCCATCTGTTCATCCATCCATCCATCCATCCATCCATCCGTTCATCCATACATCCATCCATCTGTTTATCATCCATCCATCTGTTCATCCATCCATCCATCCATCCATCCATCCATCCATCATCCATCCATCATACATCTGTTTATCATCCATCCATCTGT
>NW_013953011.1:10040-11987 GCF_001266775.1 Austrofundulus limnaeus | reverse complement strand
TCTTTTTTTCTTATAAAAGGCTAAATAAAACAAAAATATTGCTGGTAATTTTTGACTGTAACTTTACAAACTGCACCCTATAAATGCAGGACTCTATAAAGGATAATTTATTTTTCCAAGACACTCTTAAAATAATGTTGTTTTTTTGTCATGAAATCCTCAGAAATCTTCCTTCTGCATCCTGAATAGTGCTGATGAAAGATGTAAAATCTTTTCAGCAGCAGCACTGCTATGTTAAAAAGCTTTAATGTAAAATAAGTCTTTACAGGTTGGAAGCGTCCTGCTCTGACTGATAAACTGAGTGTTGGTGGAATGAGGAACCAGTCTTATCAGGATTTGTGACCCACCATCTTTTATCTCTTTGTTTCCAAATGACCCTTCAGGTGGTTTGTTGTAAAGTTTCTGCAGCTTCTGTTGTGTGACTCAGTGTTTGCAGGTTGTTGTCCCAGCAGATCTGCCTGCAGATAACAGCCTGATCTTATCATCCTGACCAACATAAAATAAGGAAATAAAGTTTTGGATAAACGGCTCGGACACTCTGTGATGGAACAAGTCTATGGATCAGAAAATAAAAACTGTCTCCAGCAGGAAACCTTGACCTTCAGCTTCAACTATAAAAAATTACGAGTTGGATTATAAAACAAAGATGTGAACGTGTCGAATAATTAATTCAACGACGAGCAAAAAGAAAAACAGAATTAAACTAAAGATCTGTCCACTGGAGAACAAGATATTTCACTTAAAAATAACAATAGATATTTTATTAACTTTGATTTCGGCAACTATTTTGCTAACTTTAGCTATGACCACTTAAACTTTAATCTAAAAACAAAAAGAAAAAAATTGTGTTGGTCTTCTGGACGGGTTCTAGAAGACCTACACAATTTTTTTTCTTTTTGATTTTTTACCTGGATTACTGAGATGCATCAGGACATTTTGAAGCTTTTATCTGTTTTGATAATTTCGGCTTTTATTCCAACAGCTGCATCCAAACTTTTATTAAGTTTTAGTGAGGATGAAGGTTAACCCTTCCTGTGAGTCTCCTCTGGGTAAATGTGTTACACACGTAAACCTCAAATAAAGTTGCTCTGTCAACTAGTTTTGGTTAAATATTGAAAAGTTCTGAGTATCCTGAGTTTTTTTTAAATATTTAACCAAAGACATAATGTTTTATTGAGAGAAGCTAAAGATAAAAACTGAAAGGTGGGGAGTGTCAAACCTTTTTCAATAAAAGCTGCTCTTTGATTCCTGATTTAAAGTCAGATCCATGGAAAAAATGATTGTTTATAAATATATTTTTCCTTTTTATCTAGAAAGTTTTACACCAAAACAAACACATCTCATCCTGAAGCTGGGAGGTGGACCCTGAAGGCATCATGATGTGTTTAAAGACCTGCAGCCACGTCAGGACTCAAAGTTCATCACAAAAACTCCAAACAGAATATTTGTACCTTAAAGTCACTAAATGSTTTTTAAAAACTCATAAAATCAGTCGTTTCATTTGATCCTACAGAAAATGATTTCATTCAGACAACTGAAAGGTTTTATGACCACGAGAGGAAAATCTGTCACAATAAAAGTTGACGTTTTATTCTCATTAACTGTTTGAAAAGGTCAAAAATCATTTTTAATAGTCTGTTTGCAAACATCTTAAAGTCATTTAATGAATGTAGAACAAACACTGGAGCTTAATGAGAGAAGAGACAAAGAAAGAGTTTAGATTTTATTATTAAACAAAAGAAGAGCAGCTCTCAACACAGATCATCATTTCAAATACATTTCAAGTCTCTGACCAGTCCAGAAACACCTCAGTGACACTCGGTGGTCTCTGCTCGGCTCTGAGACTCGGTGGTCTCTGGTCGGCTCTGACACTCGGTGGTCTCTGCTCAGCTCTGAGACTCGGTGGTCTCTGCTCGGCTCCGAGACTCGGTGGTCTCTGGTGGGCTC
>NW_013953011.1:2741-6623 GCF_001266775.1 Austrofundulus limnaeus | reverse complement strand
GATCTGCAGCTCTCGCTGGAGCGGTTCGCGGCCGAGTGCGAAGCGGCCGGGATGAGGCTCAGTGCCTCCAAATTCGAGGCCATGGTCTTGAGCCGGAAAAGGGTAGAGTGCCTTCTCCAGTTCAGGGGGGTCATCCTGCCTCAAGTGGAGGAGTTTAAGTATCTKGGGATCTTGTTCACGAATGGGGGAAGAAGGGAGCAGGAGTTCTACAGGCGGATTGGCGCACCGTCTGCTGTAAAGCGGGCGCTGGAACGGTCTGTCGTGGCGAAGAGAGAGCTGAGTCAGAAAGCGAAGCTCTCGATTTACTGGTCGATCTACATTCCTACCCTCATCTATGGTCATGAGCTTTGGGTCATGACYGAAAGAACGAGGTCCCGGATTGTCAAGAGATCCCACTGCACCAACCATCACCAGAGTTGGAATCAGGCCAGCAGAGCCTCCTTCTTTCGACTCTCAACAGAGAAGAGAACGGGACAGGAAAAGGACCCATAAGAAGGACCGAGACGCAGGCCAGAGGGACAAGARGATCAAGAAACAGAGAGTAGAATTGATTTATTAAAATTAATCAATGATAATGCTGGCAAATATGTATAACGAGTAATGATTATGTGCTTAATGGCAAAGTATGATTTAAATGTACTACTCAGAGAGTTTTAATGTAAGGTGGTGATTAAAAAGAATGTCATATGAAAGAAATGTATTGCATAAAGGGTGTGTGTGCTATTTCAGACATGAACAGTACAAGCTGTATTTTTCAGAACAGAAGTAGCTAGAAGCAACTAGAAGAAAGCAGACGTGCCTGAGGCTCTCAGGCGGAAGAACTGGTTTTGAGACAGCACAAGTGAGTCTCTGACAAGTGCTGTTACCAAGGAAACGAGATTACTTCATTCTAGAAATTACAAAAAGGATCTGCACCCAACCTACTTGCAAGGGTAGGAGAGTGGGGAACGAGCCCAAAAGACAGTAYAAAAGGGAGCGGCTTTGACAGTAAACTTGTCTTCGAGCCCCGACTGGAGAAGAGGCAGCAAGAAGCAAGAATGGCCCAAGAAGAGGAGCGAGCAGATCCGAAGGGCATCTCCTCTGGGACAAGCTGACAAACTTCTCTCCAGCGATCCAAGGACCGAAGACCAGATTGAACTCGCCCAGCTCTGAGAAGTCCTTTTCAGGCAACAATCTGATGCACCCCATGGAGGTAATGCCAACACCCATCCAACCTGTCCTGCCGTCCCCAAATTGACAGGAAATGCCACACACCTTGATCATAAAGATAGGCCAGAGCCTTAGAAATTTTTATTTTTTCCACCATCATTTATTACTGAACATTCTTAATCTGTATAATCAAATGTGGCTTTTCTTGCAAATTCCTATTAAACTGCTTTCAGCATCATAAAGACAAATTCATGACTGGACATTGATTTATAAAGTTGTCCTTTAAAGTTTTYCTCTGATTACATGAGAGTGTTGTTACTTCAGAGCAACAAGATATTAACATAATAATGAGTATGGTTACTTTGACGCCAAGAGGTAATGATATGAGGTCTTAATTCAATAATACATTCATTTTTAATGGTTATTAACCTGGGGAGATAGGATAACTCCCCTTAACAGTTCCCTTGAGACCTACTGTACAGGTCACTAAACGTCACCTCGGTCACAATAAGAAGTGCACATCCTACGAGGGAGCGGCTACCAGGAACAGTGGTGACTGGCAGCTGGAAGGCGTCCTGAGCTACTACGCTGACCCAGAGACCGGGGTTCAAAAAGGGAGCGACCACTGGAAGGAAGGTAGCTGGAGACCGAGCTAAAGGCTCCCGCCCGATGACTCCCGGAGGAGACACGCCAGACTCGGTCACATAGGTCTCCCCCAAGTGGCTGTAAGTCCGGTCCATCGCCTCCAAATCAAGAGGGAGACATCGTCTCCTCTCCAAGACCCATCAGTGTCCTAGTGGGTAAACTGGGGGAGGAGCCACACAGGAAAACATGGCGCCCAACGTGGGGCATGGCCTGAACTAGGTCAGCCCCCTGAGAGAAGGGTTGGACCACAGGAGTGGCCCAGCTTGTCTACAAGAGCAGAAAATGAGAATTGACTGCTCAGTATGCTAAAAGAGAGCCAACAGCACACATCCTTCACAACAACCACTTGAAGAGTGGAAGAAGGAGAGGACCCTGCAGCAGGAGCTACTAGAATGAACACAGCAACCGCAGGTAAGTAGCTGCAATCGTCGAGACCTCATCCCGGTCCTGTAACGTGAGCAGGAGGYTTTGAGGATCTACAACTCCAATCAAGACAAAGAAGCACAATGGCTGAAGCCCCGCCAAAGAAAGGGGAGAGAGCGGGGACATCACAAGAAACGGCCCTCAACCCAGAGATCATACAAGTCCCGCGATGCATAGTTATGCTTTATGGCAGGGGAACCAAGGAATGGCACCCCACCGCTAAGGCGCTCTTCATGTCACATTCCACATAAACAGACCCAGTACAGGCCCTGGCTGAACTGGAAGACCACATGACCAAAAACACATTCTTCTTTGGGCCCACCCTGGTGGATGGGGCCATGCTAGCCGTGCTGCTTCATCCACCAGAAACTAAAAGAAGGTTCAAAAGGAGGAATGGGTCAGAGTATGAGAGTAGAGCAGAGTATGACCCCCTGGTAAAATTGGTTGCCAGGGAACAGTTCATCAGCCGCGGGGTGGCCGATCCAGCCTCCAAAACTGAGAAGAAATATAAGTGTTTGGAGCAACCTCTGTATGATCTCAGGTTATGGAAAAATGTTGAAGTACAAGGACAGAAATGGATATGAGGATGAAAACAGTGTGGTCAGAGATCCCGACAACAACACTGACCACGAAGAATCAGGTGCGGAGACTGATGATGAGGATGAGGAAGGAAAACAAGATCATGAAGATTATTTTGATGGGACAAAAGATGACGATGATGATTGATCCCACTTTCACAGAGAGAGAGGAGAGCTGACTCAGGCGTTGCAAGATATAAAAACGTATTTGGGTCAAACTCCCAAGTCAGAACCAAAAAACGATGGAAATCAGAACACTGTGAAGGCTTTGACTGAGCAGTTTGAGAACACCACCMTCAATGAAGATGACAAAAAACATCGGAAACGTGACCGCAAGAGGCGTCACATAGAACCAGGGACACCAGGACGAGGCCCGCTAGGCCCTCTCTCTGAGGAAACCCTGAAGATTCGAATGCAGACGGGTATAGTCCTGCATCAAACTGTGGGAGACCCATGKGCCATTTCAAGTGATGGACTGCTGATATTCAACAACCACAACTACAAAAGTTACAATGCAAAATTCAGGAAAGCCCTAATAAAAAAGTGCGGGGCACGAATACCAGGAAGAGGTAAGGGAGTTAAGAGAGGCCCACAAAAAAGATCCCGACCGGCCCCAAATGACTGGTGGAGCAGGACTGGCCCACTATGGAATCATCCACATCCCAGTACCTGCATATAAGAAAGGTGATGACATGGAAAACTATGTCCGCCTAATGACGAAAAAATTGGAACGAGGATTGTATCATACAATACATCAAGGACTGAGGAGAGTTGTCATCAGCACCTGTGGTTTGAGGTCTGGAGATCTCCCATGGGACATGGCAGAAAAGGTGGCAGTGAGAGGCTCAGCGCACTTCGCTCAGAACCTCAATGTGCCCACAGACTTGAAAGAAATCGTYGTGGTCACAGCAGAAAAGCTGAAAAATGAAAGACTGAATAAAGYCATGCCAAAGATACCCTTAAAAACAGAGCTCAAGCGGCCGAAATGGGTTTCCTCCGCAGGGTGGCAGGGCTCTCCCATAGAGATAGGGTGAGAAGCTCGGTCATCCAGGAGGGACTCAGAGTAGAGCCGCTGCTCCTCCACGTC
>NW_013953011.1:0-477 GCF_001266775.1 Austrofundulus limnaeus | reverse complement strand
GTGTAACCCTGAAGAAAGGACCGGATCAAAAACACCATACCTTCATTAAAAATACGTTTAAAGAACCTGGGTTTGTTCGTCGGGAGAACTCACGGGTTTCTTGGAGACTCCGACCTCCACCTCGGGTGTGAGAGAGAACAGAGCTTTGATGAGGGACGACTTGCCCACGTTGCTTCTGCCGATGAAACACACCTGGAGACAGAGGCAGGTGAATCAGCTGCAGAAATTTTACTGTACTTTCATGTGCACCAGGTGAGACCTTCAGGGTTAGTAAGCCCCGCCCCCAAACCCAGGTCTGACCTCTGGAGATTTGAGCAGCGGGGCGTGGTCCATCCTCTCCGCAGAGATGAAGTAATCGATCTTATGAGACGGAGATGAGCAGAACAGCTTCTCTGCTTTCACCAGGTCCTCCAGGCTGGGCTGGAACAGATTAAAGGGGGTCCGGTCCACCGAGCTGAAAACACGAGTGTTTGAGTC
>NW_013953010.1:288545-288969 GCF_001266775.1 Austrofundulus limnaeus | reverse complement strand
CTGTAATTCTGTTATTTAAGTCTTTAAGATATATAAGTCTGTTATTTTTGTCTCAAAATAACAAACATTTAAAGTGACCCCATGCATGCTGGCTCTTCTGCCTGTTGGTTTTTACTGAGCTTTACTAATCACATTTTCATTTGTTCCATGTTGATATGAATCCAGACTTGGTCATGTTGAAAACAGGGGATCTGGATCAGGGTGATCCAGTGTAATGTTGCTTTGAAAAACTGGCACAAAACTAAGATTCTGGATAGTAAAGAATGAAATTTCCAAATCTGGATAAATTTGATCCAGATTACATTTTTTGAACAACTGGTCCCAGAAAGGTTAAATGTAGATGAAGCTTTAAACCATTTATAAATCTGGTTTACACCAGTTTGTTGTGGTTGACCAGAAATGGATTCATTGATTCATAAAACAG
>NW_013953010.1:287314-287545 GCF_001266775.1 Austrofundulus limnaeus | reverse complement strand
CGTTCTCAGGACAGGAGCCGTGGCTCTGCAGAGATATAAGGAGGCTTCAGCTCTGAATTTACTCACGTTTTATTAAGATTCACTTGTAGAAACAAACTAATCATGAGTGGAAGAGGTAAAACCGGCGGAAAGGCCAGAGCCAAGGCTAAGACCCGCTCCTCCCGTGCCGGGCTCCAGTTCCCAGTGGGCCGTGTCCACAGGCTGCTGCGCAAAGGCAACTACGCTCAGCGC
>NW_013953010.1:283096-285092 GCF_001266775.1 Austrofundulus limnaeus | reverse complement strand
ACTAAACTAAAAAAAAAAACAAGTAAATTCTTAACTACACTGGATTATACAGTAACTACACTGGATCATTATCAAGCTGGGTCACAACCACACTGGATCATAGCCACACTGGGTCACAACCACACTGGGTCACAACCCCATTGGATTATAACCACACTGGGTCACAACCCCATTGGATTATAACCACACTGGGTTACAACCCCATTGGATTATAACCACACTGGGTTACAACCCCATTGGATTATAACCACACTGGGTTACAACCACACTGGATCATAATCACGCTGGGTCACAACCACACTGGATCATAACCACACTGGGTCACAACCACACAGGATTATAGCCACACTGGATCATAACTACACTGGATTATAATCACACTGGATCATAACCACTCTGGATCATAGCCACACTGGATTATAACTACACTGGATCATAGCCACACTAGATTATATCCAAACTGGGTCGTAGACACACTGGATCATAACTACACTGATCGTAACCACACTGGATTATAACTACACTGGATCATAGCCACACTGGATTATATCCAAACTGGGTCATAGATACACTGGATCATAACTACACTGATCATAACCACACTYGATCATAATTACACTGGATCATAGCCACACTGGATCATAACCACACTGGATCACAACCACACTGGATTATGACCACACGGGATGACAACTACACTGGATCATAGCCACACTGGATTTTAACTACACTGAATCATAATCACGCTGGGTCACAACCACACTGGATTATAACCACACTGGATCATAGCCACACTGGATTATAACTACACTGGATCATAACCACACTGGATCATAGCCACACTGGGTCACAACCACACTGGGTCACAACCACACTGGATTATAACCACACTGGATTATAACCAAAATGGGTCATAGACACACTGGATCATAACCACACTGATCATAAACACACTGGATTATAACTCCACTGGATCATAGTCACACTGGATTATAACTACACTGGATCATAACCACACTGGATCATAACCACACTGGATCACAACCACACTGGATTATGACCACACCGGATCACAGCCACACTGGATTATAACCACACTGGATTATAACTCCACTGGATCATAGCCACACTGGATTATAACTACACTGGATCATAGCCACACTGGATTATAACTCCACTGGATCATAGCCACACTGGATTATAACTACACTGGATCATAACCACACTGGGTCACAACCACACTGGATCATAACTACACTGAAAACTCAGCAGAACATGAAACGTCTGTGCAAGGTCTTTCAGAGGTCTTCACATGATAAAGATCTTAGTTTGCTCCCTAAAGCTGCGTTCACACCAAACATCATTTCAGCCCCAAAACCCATCCGTTTCTAGTTGGACGCTTGTGCACTTTGAGGTCAGATGCGAGTCAAAATTGCTCTTGGTGCTCGTCATGCACGTCGAATGCACAAATTGTGCTAAAGGTGCTAGATGCAGATACTTCCCAATTCCACCGTAGACTTTGCATGTAAACCTGATGCCCAAAATGCGTTTGGTGTGAACTCTGCATCAGACTTGTGAAAAAGTGTGATGCCACTCTCTGATGTGTCTTCATTTGATTCAAATATTGTTTTATATCTCATGTGGGGTTGGCCAATTAAAAACTCTATACTCATTAAACATCTCTTCAACATTATCTTTCATTTAATCTTCTAAAACAGGGGTCTACTGTCTACCTTTCTGGGGCCACATGTGATATTTCAGTCGTTTTGCAGAGACTTCTTGAAACTTCGATCAAAAATGACAAAAACTGTTCATATTTCAAAAGAAAAAAATTGTGTAGGTTTTCTGGACGGGTTCTTCTCGAATGAAACGTTTCGTCTCTCCTCCAAGAGACTTCTTCAGTCTGAGAGTTTCAGGCTAAATTCAGGCTTTTAAGCCCTGCCTCCATGTGACTGATACTCACATCACATGGTTATTGTTGACACCTAATTAACAT
>NW_013953010.1:281005-282096 GCF_001266775.1 Austrofundulus limnaeus | reverse complement strand
TGTTAATTAGGTGTCAACAATAACCATGTGATGTGAGTATCAGTCACATGGAGGCTGGGCTTAAAAGCCTGAATTTTGCCTGAAACTCTCAGACTGAAGAAGTCTCTTGGAGAAGAGACGGAATGTTTCATTAGAGAAGAACCCGTRKWMAAGACCTATACAATTTTTTTCTTTTAGATTTTTTACCTGGATTACTGAGATGCATCAGGACATGTTCATATTTAAGTATTGTTTTATTGGTTTCCAGAAGCCAAATGTGGTTTGAGTTTTCACTAAAATGTGTGGAAAATGCTGATCTCTGCATACATACTCTGAACAAGAGTATTTCCAGCTGTGGTAGAGTGGTTAGGGGAGTCATCCTGGAACCGGAAAGTCGCCGGTTTGATCTCCCGTCTAGCCGTCTCTGTTGTTGTGTCCTTGGGCAAGACACCTTACCTGCCTTGCCTACTGATGGTGGTCAGAGGGTCCGGTGGTGCCTGGCAGCCCCACCTCTGTCAGTGTGCCCCAGGGCAGCTGTGGCTACAATGTAGCTTACCATCATCAGTGTGTGAATGTGTGTGTGCATGGGTGAATGTCTGTAAGTGTAAAGCGCTTTGGGGTCTGGAGGGACTTGATAAAGCGCTCTATAAGTTCGGTCCCTTTACCATTTTTTCAGTTTGTACAGAATGTGTGTGTCTTGGATTAACATTCAAAAAGAATAAATAAATTACTAACACATGCATACAGAGAGAGTAATGAACTTTTAGAAATTATTTGAGGACAAAGTAAATTTTGTAGTTCCATATTTTTCATTTATAGATGGTAAAAATTCAACTGTGTCTCGCTGATGTGCGTGCTCGACAAAAATRACATAGCTTTCTACCTTTCCAAACTATTGACAATATTTTGTGAACTGCCCCCATGTCAGAACTTCTTTTCAGTTGGGTATATCTGCTGCCTGAAGCTGTGAGAAAATACAGACAACAGTATAAATGCTTTAGCCTAAATTATTATTATTTTTAATCTAAAGATAGCAATAGAAAATGGTTCTTATCCTTGGGTAACAACAGAAATACACACACACACACACACACACACACACACACACACAC
>NW_013953010.1:278130-280005 GCF_001266775.1 Austrofundulus limnaeus | reverse complement strand
CACACACACACACACACACACACACACACACACACACTGGGTGCGGCATGGATTGCCCCTCATACAGCAACAGTCTCAGCCTCCTGATAGGTGGCTGCTCCTCCTCAGTGCTCTGTAGACTCCAGCAGGTGGTGACAGTGGTGGAGGTAAAGACTTTGAAGGCACATGATTGGTCAGACTACAGAGCAAGCTGTATCAAAGAAAAAACACACCACCAGCCTGTTTTTTATACAAATAAAATGAGCCATGGCGTTTCTTGGTGAGCATTTAGGTCTGAGTTATAGTAAACTGTAAAAGGAAAAAACACACGTGGAGCCCGTCCTGCTGAGAAGAACTGATTGTTGTTATAAACTAAAATTAAAGGCCTCAAAGATCATCAAATACAAATTTGATGTGTTTTTATTTAAAGTGTTTGTATGCTCTCAGGAACTCATCTGTCAGTATATCCAAGCATTTAATGCTTGCTGGCAAAAGGTGGGTGATGTTTTTGCCCTTGTGTGTGTTTATCTGTCAATTAGTTAAATATCTCATGAGCCYATTTAAACTCTCATGAAGTAATCTGTGAATGTACATCAACAACAGATTACATTTAGAAATGAACCTGATTCAAGATGGCTAACTCAGTTAATCAACTTAAAGAAACACCTACAGCTCAGTTTATTTTACAGATAATGAGGTAACAGATGATAGAAGCTGAGAGTCATTCCCAACACACACTCTGAGATCTTTGTTTCAATACGGGCTTTTAATATCAACTGTGTCTGCCTGTTAGCAAAACTTCACACAAACCGCTGGATACATTAGCTGTCTTGAAAAGTAATCAATGGAAGTTCATTTGATAATGTTTCAGAGCTAATCCAATAATGGACAGTACCGCTAATTGATTTTAGCAAACACAAGAAATGCGTATAACCCAGTCAGTTTTGGAGATATTGAGCTAAAACTGTAGTGGCTGAAAGTCATRTCTAAGAGAGCAACAGATCACAAGAGAGCTTGCAATATTGCACCATATTGCACTCATAAGTTTCCAGGTTTGAGAGATTGTAACTTAAGACTTTAGTATGAAAGGCTCTGAACAAGTAGATTCATTTAAGAAAGTTTTGGTCTTTAATTAAAATAGTAAATAAATTAAATGTTGTGTTCTTTATCTTTATCAGCTGGGGATTTATAACATATTCTCTCTTCAGAAGGATTTTTATTGTTATTATTTTGTTTGTTTGTGTTTGTTTTGTCTGCGTTTAATATCTACCTGAACTTGGATCCACCTTTACCCATCAGACCGACACTTCCGCTTCTCTCCAGAAGGTGGCGCCAAACATCGAAATCTGCCACATTCCAAACTGGTGGGGCTCTCCAGCTCTGCCTGAGTCACATGGAAGCACGGTGGCTGAGCCGAGGGGATGCGAACAGAGATGGAGAGGGTCTGAGAGGGGCTGTGGAGAAAAAGAAAAGAAAACCCCGCTGGAGAATTTATTTGATTATTTTGATTTTTCTGGGATACTGAGACGCGGGTTCGGATCTCCCCGTTCTCCCCTTTTTTTGGCAGAGGAGCGCGGACGCAGGAGGAAGAGGAGGGAGGGTGGTGGTGGTGGCGGGGGGGTCAGAGGATGCCACATGAACTATGCTGCATTCGTGTTTCGTGAAGCCCAGTAAGCTGTCCCCTTTTTGGCCGAGGATGTTCTGGGGGGAAGCAGCGACTGAAGGAAGCGACCAGGGCTGATGCTGCGCCCCCACACACTCCCCCCCACCCCCCCAAAGATCCCTGAGCTGAGTGAGTACAGGGATGCTATAGCGCAATGCTCTGGGTGACAGGCTTGGAGGGGGAGGGAGAAGCTTGGTTGTGGTGGTGGTGGTGGTGGTGGTGGTGGTGGTGGT
>NW_013953010.1:276114-278080 GCF_001266775.1 Austrofundulus limnaeus | reverse complement strand
GTCCTGAGCAGCCTGAGTGTGAACCCTGGTAGTCAGGAACCTTTAAAACCATGTGATGGTCTGTGCCCTCGCCTGAGTCTAATTCCTGCACAGATTTTAACAGAAGTGTTTTCTTTCATTCTCTAAAATAATGTCTGATATTAGTTTTCAGTTTGTTTATACCGGAGCCAGTCTTAGAGATTTGTAAAAGGTTATTTAATCTAATTACCTTTCAATTTAAAAAATAAAATACTGTAACATTTACGCAAATATGGGTTTGCAAGAAAAACACTTTTGGCCTTTCACAAAACTCTTCACACAGGAGCTTTCATTTGTTTTAAAATAACAAAACTCTTTATTTCAATTCATCTTTAACCACATTTTTACCTATTTTTTCAGACTGCAGAAACAAAATAGCATCATAAAAAACACAAACATTTTTCAGTGCAATAAATTAAGAGCGGATCAAATAAATTGTGTTATCAATTAATGATGATAAACTATCTGTTTTAATTCCTAAATTAGAGACAAAACATTAAAAAAACTCATGAATGACTAAAATAAATGACAAAAGGAGAAATTTATCATTATCTAAAAGAGAGAAACACTTGGAGTTTGTTTTTGCTTCAAAACAACATAATTTTGCTGTTTATGAAACTAATGTAAGCTTTTTATAAACAGACTTTAAATAAATTCCTTCTTTACTTTTAGATGGACTGAATACAAATATTAACTGTGTGAAGAGGAATTTTAATATGAGCAATTATTTAACTATGTTTCAGTTTCTGTCAAAARATCTCCCATGATCCTCAGTTGTCCCAAACAGCAGATCTTTAGTTTAGTTTAGTTATTTAACAGAGACAATGTGCAAAAAAAAAAAAAAAACATTAATAAAAGATGCATTAGGTTTAGCCTCTGTAAGAAATAGTTTGTGTTTGTTGCTTAGATCTACCTATAACTAAGCCCAGTTTCACTACAACCATAAACACAATGAAAATGACAGTAATGACCTGCTTGTCTCTTGCATTGTAGAGTTTAGTAATCAAGCATTAACAAAGTTTATAAAAAATAAATCCAGTGTAAAAATCAGCGTCCACATCCTGGAGGTTCTTATTTAATCTGTCATTTTTACTGTGTTATTGTACCTGAAAGATAACTGTGTGTACAGTGTTGCATCTTTGACCTTTCTGTATGAAAATCCTAAAAAATTAACGACAGGAGCGAGTCATAAGCTTCGTTACAGCACTAGTCTATACCTGAAGAGGAGGATGTGCAACAAGCAGTTGTTTTGTTTTTAGCCGAAGATCACAATAAGTGAAGCGGTTAGAGCAGCTGCTCCTGGTCGTCTCCGTCACTCCAGCTGTCAGAGCAGTCCGTCCCGAAGTACCGGTCCCCGAAGTCCCCTGAGGAAACACAGGAGTGGACTCAGAGTCAGGAATCCATCAACAAAATCTGACACCTGAACATAAACACAATTACTTTTCTGTTTATTTGATGAAATTTGTTGCAGTAGTTGTACATACAGGTCCTTCTCAAAAATTAGCATATTGTGATAAAGTTCATTATTTTCTGTAATGTACTGATAAATATTAAACTTCCATATGTTTTAGATTCATTGCACACCAACTGAAGTAGTTCAAGCCTTTTACTGTTTTAATATTGACGATTTTGGCAAAAAAGTAAAGAAAAACCAAAAATCCCTATCTCAAAAAATTAGCATATTTCATCCGACCAATAAAAGAAAAGTGTTTTTAATACAAAAAAAAGTCAACCTTCAAATAATTATGTTCAGTTATGCACTCAATACTTGGTCGGGAATCCTTTTGCAGAAATGACTGCTTCAATGTGGCGTGGCATGGAGGCAATCAGCCTGTGGCACTGCTGAGGTGTTATGGAGGCCCAGTATGCTTCAACAGTGGCTCTAAGCTCATCCAGAATTTTGGGTCTTGTGTCTTAAGCTCATCCAGAGTGTTGGGTCTTGTGTCTT
>NW_013953010.1:265775-275362 GCF_001266775.1 Austrofundulus limnaeus | reverse complement strand
AAGACACAAGACCCAACACTCTGGATGAGCTTAAGACACAAGACCCAAAATTCTGGATGAGCTTAGAGCCACTGTTGAAGCATACTGGGCCTCCATAACACCTCAGCAGTGCCACAGGCTGATTGCCTCCATGCTACGCACTACGCAGCATTGAAGCAGTCATTTCTGCAAAAGGATTCCCCACGAAGTATTGCGTGCATAACTGAACATAATTATTTGAAGGTTTATTTTTTTTTGCATTAAAAACACTTTTCTTTTATTGGTCGGATGAAATATGCTAATTTTTTGAGATAGGGATTTTTGGTTTTTCTTTACTTTTTTGCCAAAATCATCAATATTAAAACAATAAAAGGCTTGAACTACTTCAGTTGGTGTGCAATGAATCTAAAATATATGAAAGTTTAATGTTTATCAATACATTACAGAAAATAATGAACATTATCACAATATGCTAATTTTTTGAGAAGGACCTTTACAGGAACATATACAGCAATGCATATTATCAATACATAACATCTGGGTCTCACTTTATGGACTAGAGCTGACTAGGACACTTGTGTAGGCTGCAAAAACGGCTGTGAAATGAGACCGTCTAGTCCACAGATGACGTATTTTTTCACGACCACGCGCTGCCTGATAAGATGTTTTGTATCACATCGCTTCAGATGTCTTTTTAATGGTATAACTACAGAAAATTCAGTATCATTAAAACAATCTTACATGTAGATAAAAACAAAATCACTAATAATTTGGGTTTAGCTCCAGTATCAGTGCTTGTAACTGCATTTTATTTAACATCTCATTGCAGCATAAATTTCATCAGCTAAGTTGCTAAACCTGCATTTAGAKGTGAATTCTTCAGTCCATAATAAGTTTCCAAACTCCGCTGTAAAAAAACAAAACAAAAAATAAAAATAATAATAATAAAAGACTAAACTCTGTAGTAAAAAAAATTCTGCCGTCTTTTGACTTTAAGTTTAGTTTGCTGCTGACGCAATGAATCCTGGGATATCGGTCGGTTTTTCAGGGTTTTGTTGGCCGCATGGGCCTACGAATAGGGACAGCCAACGGTGCGAGGCAGTAATGTAAGCTGATGATAAATGCGTCCTACGTGGGCTGCAGTCCCTGAATTGAGACACTGCTACTGTATGGTTCTGTAGTTCTGTGTAAAAATGTCATCCTCACATATATTTGTCACCCATCTCAATAACTTCATGATTCCAACCATTAATAATTAATGACAGAAGAGTCTGTTGTGTTTTCAACACTTGAGGTTTGATTTGAGACATTTCTAGATATGTAAAGTCCTTGAATAGAGAAAAGAGTGGACTTTATTTTTCCCATTACAGTAAATAATGTCCTGTTGGCTTCATCAGATCGTGATCTCCAGCTCTCACTGGAGCGGTTCACAGCAGAGTCTGAAGCGACCGGGATAAAGATCAGTGACTCCAAATCCGAGACCATGGTCTTGAGCTGGAAAACGGTAGTGTGCCTTCTCCGGGTCAGGGACGAGGTCCTGCCCCAAGTGGAGGAGTTTAAGTATCTTGGGGTCTTGTTCACGAATGAGGGAAGAATGGAGCGGGAGATTGACAGGTGGATTGGTGCTGRATCTGCAGTGATGCGGGCGCTGTACCCGTCTGTCGTGGTGAAGACAGAGCTGAGCCAGAAGGCAAAGCTCTCGATTTACCGGTCGATCTACGTTCCTACCCTCATCTATGGTCATAAGCTTTGGGTAGTGACCGAAAGAACGAGATCACAGATACAAGCGGCTGAAAAGAGTTTCCTCTGCAGGGTGTCTGGGCTCTCGCTTAGAGATAGGGTGAGAAGCTCAGTCATCCAGGAGGGACTCAGAGTAGAGCTGCTGCTCCTCCACGTCGAGAGGAGCCTGTTGAGGTGGCTCATCTGGTTAGGATGTCTCCTGGGCACCTCCCTGGTGAGGTGTTCTGGGCATATCCCACTGGGAGGAGGCCCAGAGGAAGACCCAGGACACCCTGGAGGGACTATGTTTCTCGGCTGGCCTGGGAACACCTTGGGATTCCCCCAGAGGAGCTGGTCCAAGTGGCTGGGGAGAGGGACGTCTGGGTCTCTCTGCTTAGGCTGCTGCCCCCGAGACCCGACAGCAGTGGCAGAAAACAGATGGACGGAGAGTAAACAAACTTGTGCTGATAATCTGGTTTGTAATATTGTTTGCTACAAAACGTGTTGGTGATTAAAACTGAGTTCCTGAGCATCAGTACCCAGAGGGAGTTAATGTGACAGTCATCACGCTGAACTTTGCTATTTTTGAAATTATTAATGGTTCCAGCTGAATAAAATGTCTCCAAACGAACAGATTGAAACAAAGAAAGCATGTGACTGCCTACCGATTCCAGGAACTGCGTGGAAGAAGTCGTCCAGACTCTTGTCCACAGCTGTGGTGATGATTTTGACCTTTGGGAAGGCGTAGGCCACAGAGTGCACCCCGAGTTCAGCCATCAGCAGCGACACCAGCATGATCTTATCTTCCTGCACCTCGTGATCCTGCTCACAGAGTGACAGAGTCACGATCACGGCCTTGTTTTCTTTGCAGAATCAGATTAGTGAGGTGGAGTCGTGACCACGTAGCTGTTCAGCGTTAAGCTCCACCCACCAGTAAGACTCGCACGGCCATCATGGCAGCAGCGCCGGTGGAGACGGTGCTGTCCATCAGGATGACATGATCTTCACCAATGTCTTTAGGCAGACGCAGGTAATGCAGCTGGCCGGGCCGGAGTGGAGGAGACCAGTCGCCATGGTTACGCGAGACAAGACAGGTGGTTACCACGGAGACAAGCATCACATGGTAGAAGATTGGAGAAGAGCACGTTCATTATTGCTGGAAGTGATTTTAAAGCACTGTGTGGAACTGAAAGGTTTTAAATACTTGTCTTTATATTTATTTTTACCTCTGGTTCTCCTGAGTCCAGGTTGGTCTGAATGAGGATCTTGCCGATGCGGACGTCTTTGCACACGGCCCTCAGGGCGGGTTCCATGGTCTCCCCCGCCCTCAGGATCGACACGCCAGTGATCTGTGGAGACGGAGCAGCAGAGTGACACTCGAAGCCCGGAGGAGACCGTCAGCTGAGAGTGAAGAAGACAACACTCTTACCCCCCTCCCGTTGTAGCTGCGGCCCTCGTACTCGTGGCCCTGAGGAGTCTGGACCACACACGGCTGGAAACACAGGATGAGGCTCGTTACACAAACATCGTTACACAAACATCGTTACACTAACTTAGGCAGAAGGTTCAGAGAAGAGACCGACTACATCTTAAAAAGGTCATGTCTCTTAGAAAAATATCTCTAGATTTTAATGAAACTCTCAAAAGATACTTTTCATCTGCAACTGATTCAATTTAGGCGTCAACAGGATTCAAGATGGCTGCCAAAGCTAATCCTTAAAAAAACACATAAACAGCTATGTGATTCCTCCCATCAGCTGTTAAATTCTATAACAGGGTTCCCACACCTTGGTCAGCATCAAATTCAAGGACCTTTCAAGGACTTTCCAGTACCAATTTCCTCAAATTAAAGAAACACGCGCAACGGCAATTATCTGCTGCTAACACAGAATGTTACAAACAGGTTTAATATCATGTAAATTCAATGAAAAACTTAACATAGAAGTTGTTGAGTCAGAAACAATGATGCCAGTTTACAGTAATCCTGAGTTATCCATATTGTTGTGTACATTATGTACATTTTTTTATTTTATTTCATACTAAATTTATTTAAAAGATGATGAAAATAAGTCGTGTGAACAGAGAATTTCAATCCCCAAAAAACATTCCAGGACTTTCAAGGATAAGTGTAATTTTTGGCTGTTTTCACAAACTTTCCAGGGCCTTGAAATAATTTTTCAAATTCACAAACTTTCAATGGTTTCAAGGACCCGTGCGAACCCCTGCTATAACCARCACTGCTCCCAACAATATTGATAAGCATCCATGTTTGTGTTTGCCCATCAAACAACTCTACCTCTCAATCATTACAGAAATAATAACCTGTGGAAACTGTGCATCTTTTTTTTCCTGGACTGGACTTAATGACTGAGTTTGACTCAGTTTGCACACAAGATCATGAGTCTGTCATGATTGTTTTTTACTGTAATTTTGTATTTTTCTGAACAGTATCTTGCTTTTATTTTTATTTTTAACCAATTTCATCTGATAGTCTGGTACAGTAGTTATTATTCTTATTTTTATTATATTCTATGTTTATTTTTATTGTTACTATCTTTAATTCTATTATTATTTCTACAGTTGACAATGTCACACAGCAATATATATCTGCTGCTGCTACTAAACCTGAATTTCCCCACACGGGACAAAAAAGGCTGTTTCTATTCTATTCCTCTATTCTATAACTCAGTCAGTTCTGCAGTGAAGCTTATTTTGTGTGGTAGTAGCTGAGGGTCATCCACAACACACACTCTGAGCACTAACACATTACACAAGATCTGTGACCAAAATCGTTTGTCTTCAACTGCTGGAGTCAACCTTGTCTGTCTGTTAGCAAAATATCTGATGAATCACTGAATGGCAGTGGTGAGATGTAACAAAGTACAAGTACTTTGTTGTTGTACTTAAGTACAATTTTCATGTATCTGTACTTTACTTAAGTACCGTAGATTTCATCATGGGTACTTTTGACTTTTACTCCACTACATTTCTTTAGCATTCATGTCACGTCGCATTACGTAGTTTTTTTTTTGTTTGTTTGTTTGTTTTTTAGTTTGAAAGTAATCAGTGGCGAGAGGGAAATTACTGTAATTGGTCCATTGAACCACTGCAAAGCGGGAAAGTACCATTGGACCCTCGTTCAAGGAAAAAAGCAGAGCATCGCCTGCTGGAGCATCAGCATCACAACACGCCCACAATGGATTCCACCACAGAGGAAATGCACCGCTCATGGCCTTTTTTTAAAAGACTTGTTCAAGTTAACTGGTTAAAACAACGACTTGTTGAGATTTGATGAAGGACGTCGGTGGTGAATTTACAGCTTCTGRAGCTGTTGTCACAATCTGTGATGATGCAGAATCACAAGTCCAGGTGTGAACCGTGTCAGAGGCTAAACACAAAAACATGCATCATCTGCAGCATTGGTCACTAAAATGGTTGTTAAAAAACATGTTAAAATATACACACAGTAGACACACAACATGATACTGTAGACTATTAGGGAATACATTATGCCAGTACTTTTACTTTTGTATTTTTAAAAGCAAGTACTTACTTTTACTCAYGTAAAAATGTTAATGTGGTACTTTTACTTTTACTAGAYTACATTTTTGTCTGTTTATCTGTACTTTTACTRAAGTACAGTGTTGGAGTATTTCCTCCACCACTGKRGAAAGGGTTTAAATGATGCAGTCAYAAAGTATCATCAGATTTAGATCAGCTTCAGCATCTGAGTCAGGACACCAGAGATAATCAAGTTAGTAAAAAKTGAAAGGCTACAGTATAACTCAGGTGTTTGTACAGACTGAAGCTAACCACTGCTGTGGTAGTAACTGAGAGTCATCCCAAACATGCAGCTCAGGAACGATGGAGGTTTGCAGCGAGCCAGGCCAGACTGGAGGAGACAGGTTGCCATGGTTACAGGAAGAAGACAGGTGGTTTCCACGGTGACAAGCCCGGTGACTGACAGTGTTATCTTCTGTCAGAGTTTTAAACAAAGACCGTCGTTCAAACGTGGCTTTTATGTTTGTTTAAAACTTGGGACATGTGGACACTACATCCATTTTCTTCTGTATGTTCTTCAGCAGGTTTCTCTTTTACAACTTTGTGCTATTTCAACAATTCACTCATCAAAACCTGCAGCCTTCAGCACATTCCAGCTATGGCTTTTTGGTGTTTCAGCAATTTATACTTTTTGWGAAATTCAGCCTTTTCTGACAGTTTTGTTCTCATTGAAAATGAACAGAGCTGTCTTCAACATTGTTCAGTCCTTCAAATTTTTCATCCTTTGCTCTGGGTCAGCTTTGTTTTTCACTTCTTTGTGGCAGTTAAAGCTGCCTTCCTTTTTTAAAATTGTAATTATTTATTTATGTATGTATTTTTGTTAATTTTAGCGTTTTCTGCTCTTTTCAACCACTCTACTAAATTATTTTTTTGTGTTTCTATCAGTTTCTTTCAGCTGTTTTTGCAAATTRGGCTACTTTTCAGTTATTTTCAACTACTATGACTTTTTTTCAGCTAAATTCACATTATAGTTTTAATTTCAGCTACTTACTGCTTAACTCTTTCTGCTTATTTGTGCTAGATTTNTACTAAATTATTTTTTTGTGTTTCTATCAGTTTCTTTCAGCTGTTTTTGCAAATTTGGCTACTTTTCAGTTATTTTCAACTACTATGACTTTTTTCAGCTAAATTCACATTTTAGTTTTAATTTCGGCTACTTACTGCTTAACTCTTTCTGCTTATTTGTGCTAGATTTCAGCAACTTCTCTTCTAATTTAGGGTTTGTTTGGTTTTTGAGGGGCTATTTTTTTACAACAAATAGCAAAAAATTTTTAAATATTTTATATTAAAGTCTTTCAGAATTAATCACTCGCTGCATTTTTTTAGTAAATGAAAATTCATTTAAAAATATGAACCAAGATAAAGAATGTGAGCTCTGGTCAGTGGAAACAAGATGAAGATTTGACCAGATGTTTCAGAAAAGTGATGAAGTGTCACATTAGGGGTTATTAAAGTAGTCCTTGAATGAATGCATATCAGCCACTGCCTTTTACTGTAAGATGTCTGATGATCAATGTGTTTTAGAGGTTCACACATCATTTATAAAGTTAAATCTCCAGCTTAATTCTTTAGAGTGTAACTGGGACACGCTGCATCATTTGAACAGCACTTCTTCAAGATATTTAAATTCATAATGATCAAGACAGCAGAACTTAGTTTCTCAAGATAAAATATTTAGTTATTTCAACATAAAAAGCTCATCTTCTCCTGATAAATAAGACTTCTTTTTAAATCACAGTTCCCAAATCCAATATTTCTTTCCAACACAGCAGGACAGTCCGTCTGTCATCTGATTCAAGCTGAAAATGTCACGTCAGCCGACATCTGCCAACGATCGACACGTTACTGACACAGATCAACTCTGAGTACGTGGCAGCGATACAACATGATGAAACTGAGTGCAACACAAGAACGGCTCATTTTCACACCATAATCATCTCAATATCTCAGGAAAACCAGCTTTGTTTTCTACAGATAACAACTTGTAACGCTCAGAAAATCCAATCAAAATTATTATCAGGACATATAACCGTCTGCATCTAAATGTTAAATGAACTATACTTGTACAGCACCTTTCTAATGGGATAAATCTTGTACCAGCAGGAACTGAATGTGAATCGCTCAGACTGAATCTGTATGTGCATAATTTAAAATTGAATGCATTGGTTTGAAAATGAATTTCACTAAATTGAAACTGAATTTAAAGTTTTGTACCTGAATTAATTTGCTTTGAAACTGTATTTTGGTTGATTAAAAATTCAGTTTGTCTACTTTCACTTTCAGCTCCAAAACTCAGATTTTTGTGTCACACATCCTGGTCCTTGAGAAAGCCAGAGTAATCAAACACAGATCCACAGATTTATGTTTCACTTTGGTGAAGTTTCCCTTCTGTATGTAACAGAGTTGATGCAATCCACCGTAAAAGTGACAAAAACAGACAAAGTTATTTTATTGCAGTGATTAATTTGACCTATATGTAGGAAATGTTACATTTACATCACATCATGGATCACATATTGATCAGATGCTGCTGCTGACGGATCCATGAAGTTAATCAGCTGTAAATAAATTTAATAAATATTTGATTCTCTGCAAGTTTCTTTAAAATTTGTTAAGTGGTAAATGAGATATTTTGCTAAAAGACAAACTTTTTGAGACAAACAATTTTGGCCTAATATTAAGCAAAGTTCTTGCACGATTAATTAGTGCTCTGGTTATATGTTGAGAATGACTCTCAGTTACTACCACAGCACATTTTAGATCATTAGTAAAACTGTCAGATCCACTCAGTAGGTTAACAGATATTTTGCTAACTCACCTTCTACCACAGCAGGTGATAACAAAAACCTTTATACGAATTCCTCCACATGCAGAGAAATCACCAACAACAAGCTGCTTGATGTATTTAATTAAAATACAACTGGAAATTCTGCCTTTTRCCAAACTAAATCTCTAGATCTCTGAAATTTTAATAATGCACACACCTGAGCCTCTCAAGTCTCGTTTTGTTCTTGTTTACATGTTTTTTTCTCAGCTGCTCAGTCAATAAAAGGCTTTAGATAAATGTGGTCTGAAGGTTTTTTTTCTCTTCATATTTTCTCCTCCTGTTTTCTCAAGGCTGTTCTGTGACAAAAACTATTTTAGTCCCAATCATCTTCTGTTTCAGGTGTCCTCTCTAAATATTAATAAACTGTGATTATTCAGTCGTTCTTCAAACAATRTGACTCTATTCCAAACACCCGTCACCTCATTTACAAACTTCTGTTTTTATCTCAGGCTCTGTAAAAGCAGTAATTTTCATTTGTAAAAGGAAATGTTTTGTTTGAAAGATCATCAGAGGTGACTCTCCTCAGATATCTTCTTTAAACAGCTGTCTTTGTTGTACTGTTTTATAAAAACACTGTTTTGGACTTTCTTAGTTTTGAAGGAGCAGAGGTCACAGAGGTGCAGGACTRCAAGGGTTGACTGTAGTAAAGGAGGAGTGCAGTAAAGAGATGAAGAAGAGGGTCCAGGCAGGATGGAGAAAAAGTTTCAGAAYGGTGACAGCAAAGGTCAAAGGAAAGGRGAGACCGGCTGTGTTGTATGGTTTGGACACAGTGGTTCTGACAAAAAGACAGAAGACAGATCTGGAAGTGGCAMAGCTGAATGACAAGAGTGGATAAGATTAGGARTGAGATCATCAGAGGTACAGACTGGGACATAAAGTTAGAGACCAGACTGATAGGGTTTAGACATGTCCAGAGCAGGGACAGTGAGTATATTAGTAGAAGGAGGTTGGAGATGCAGCTGCCAGGAGAAAGACAAAGATGTATGGATGGAGTTAAAGAGAACAAGGAGGGAGTTGGGGTAAGGACAGAGTGAGATAGAGCAGGGTGGTCTGGCTGTGGTGACCCCTGAAGAAGGAACAGCCAAAAGAAGAAGAACARAGCAAAATATGTTAATTCAACGTTGAATTATGGTCAAAAAAAGTTGATTTTTGGTTAAGGTCGATGACTGATGATGAATCAACCATCAAACAATCATCCAGTTCTAACTATTAACTAATGTTGAAAAGATGTTATTGAATCAATGTAGTTTCATTGTGGAATTCTAATAATTGAAATACCAATGTCTAATCAATGTTGACTCATTGTGTGCTGTTTGTCGCACCCCTCCTTCTCCCCCTCCTCCCCTCTCTAGGAAGAGAAGGGAGAGGAGGAAAAGAGGCTGAATCAACATTGATAACGAATCAGTTATGGTTGAAAACCTAACATTGTTTCAACATGCAAGTCACCGACACTTTCTGTTTAGTTTCAACATTGATGAATGTTGATGCCTCATATTTCAAC
>NW_013953010.1:254384-264785 GCF_001266775.1 Austrofundulus limnaeus | reverse complement strand
AATTTATACAATGATTACTGCACCAGATTACTTCAGAGTTTGTTACATTGAAGGTTGGAAAATCTGTTTACTGATTTATTGTTTTTATTTTTTTTCCATTACAAAAACCTGCGTTTGCAACAGATGATTGTAGACTTCTTTTATACACTGTAGACAGAAACACACAAACCTAAAACTGATATGAACTGTGACAGAAGTCAACAAGTGACCTTTGGTCCTTTGTGGTATTTTAGACACTTTGTGCAAAGAGTAGTTTTATACACATTTAGTCAGACTGTGGGTTTGTAAAGCTTTCAAATTTGGCCGTAACTGTTTAAATGCTTCTGGCTGGCTATATTTAAGGAAAATGGGGAAACATATGCATGTAAAAAGTTTCTATACTCAAACATTTGACTGCTCAGTTACTTGACTCCGCCCACCTGAGATGGTAGAAACGTCAGCGCGTGTTCGATGAGAAGGCGCATTAATCTCTTCGAGTAGAAGATGAACTCATCTCGGCTGGTTTCTCTGCTCCTACAGGAGAACACAACAACTGTTCTCAAACCTCAAAGGCTCTGCGGGCCGGACTGTGAGCTGCACGTGGTCACATGTTGCTACCTGATGATGGTGTGCAGACCTCTGACCTGCGGCACGCTCTCCAGCACGCTCAGAGTCTGCGGCAGCGGCTGCGTCTGCTGGACGGACGCCAGGAGCGCCCTGAGGAAAAAACAGAAGAGGATGTTGGGTGAAAAAGGCTTCGTGTGTCGTTCTGCTAAACAGAAACAGATTAATGAGGCCGACTGTGAGCAAAGCCTCTCAYACACATAATGTGGACTGACAGAGAGTGAAGGTCAGGGTGTTCAGAGCGGGGATCTAAATCTGTCATCACGGCAGAGAAGCCAAAACATGTTTCTGCATACCTGACACTGAGCTCACGCTGCATGAGGAGAGGAGAAACACAAAGACAAAGAATCCAGTGAGAAAGAAAACAGAATTCAGAGCAACATGTCCGGTTCCTCAGCCTCTGAGCAAAACTAAAAAAAAAAAAACTAAAAAAAAAACTAAAAAAACTAAAAAGCTAAAAAACAAAACCTAAAAAAAATAAAAGAAATAAAGAAAACAACAACTCCAGAAGTGTTTGCTAAAATAAACTGTTACATAAAACTACAGCATTGTTTTGAAGCTTTTATATGACCACATGTTACAGACTGCCAGGATAAACCATTATATAAAGATCACAGCTAATTTTCAACTTTATTTTAAAAAAATCTTTCATAAATATGGAATAAAGACCATCAGATTAGGTGATGAATGACACCACCCAGTGGTCTGATGTGTTATTAGTAGACATACAGTGATTCACAGTCGTCATGTTCTCATTTTAGAAACTGCTTTATTTTAGAGGTTCATCATGAGCTGAAGTTACAGGAAACTAAATTAATTATTAACGAGCATCCCTCAGCTCACTGTGGTACAGTTTAAAATGACACCAAGAAAAATGAAATCATTCCTTAAATAACCGTTGACTTCTAGATAACAGATTTCATTTTATTTTATAACTAAGTGTTGACTTTTATACAGTTGCGCTAAAAAGTTGACATACCRTTGCAGAATTAGTGATTTTTATTATTTTTATTATTATTTTGTAATTTGAACAAATATGAATGATAACAAAAAAATAAATAAATACACTCTTTTTTTCATTCCTGCTTAATGGTTGGGAGAAGCCATTTATTTTCAAACCTTTTTTTACATTTTAATTACAACAGAAACCAAATGACCCTCATCAAAATTTTACATACCCTGGAAGTTTTGCTACAATAAAATGCACACATGTGTAAATGGAGGTTAAATTATTTCATCTGTAATGGAAATAATACTTTTTGTTGTACACCAGTAATTCATGACTTAGTTTAATGACCTAGTTTGTCATGGCACCATGTCAGTAAATGGAATGATTAAAGCCAGAACAAGATTTGATTAATAACAATCACTCTTAGATATCACTTGTATTTATCTTTTTTTCCCCTGACCCAGCATTCCCTTAGGATGAAATCTTACTTTTTAAGATGACATAATGTTTGTTAAACAGTATATATGAGGCGTCAACTGCCTCCAAGAAGTGGGAGCAGGGAGATTCTGATGGCTGGATGTTGATCTCTGTGTTCCTGGTGTTGCAATAAACAACCTCYGTTGACCATTCTACAAAGTATCTTTATTCTTTGGGTCACCTATTTCTGTCTTTGTTAAATAAATGTTTTTCACAGCAATTTGGCGTCACGAACAGGATCCACTATGAGATCGATCGACCGAGACCACATTGCAGGTTGACTGATATGAGTGAGCAAGGACTGCTCAGGATCAATAAATAAATAAATAAATAAATAAATAAATAAATACAACTTTTTTAACAACAGAAATATGCTGACAACCAAGATTGGATTATCTTGGGAAAACCGCATTTTTGTTTTCACTTTTAATGAACAAACAGCAACAGGACAAGAAAACTCTGATAACAATTTAACTGCTGACTGAGAACTGAAGGACAAGTTTCAAAATGTCTCCATTTTCTTCAGAGGACATCAGCAAAATMCTCCAGAAAATATTAGTGATGAAAATGAAGATTCATCGTCTTGAGAACACGAATGTGTTAAATGGGAATAATGAAACAACACTGATGCAAACCAGTTTGAAAAAACAGAATGAGAGTGAACTGAGAAAAAAAAAAACTTCCCTGGAACTCTCGACACAACTCCAAAGAATCTCTCAGGGAGAATTCAGCTCTTAGATGAACTTGTGATCTGTTTGCTTGTAATTAGTAGGTGTGTATAAAAAAGTCAGTAAGTTTCAAGGCTCCTGACATGTTTTACCCAGTGTTGGATTGATGGTGGGTTCTGAGCCATGAAGAAAGCCAAAGAATTATCAAAAGATCTGCAGGAAAAGATAGTGGAACTTTATAAAACAGGAAAAGGATATTAAAAAAAATCAAGCAATATCCGATCAGCACTGTTCAGAGCCTAMTTAAGAAGTGGAAAATGAGGGCTTCTGCAGAAATCAAGCCACGATCAGGTAAACCAACAAAAACTGCAGCCACAACTGGCAAGAAAAWTGTTTTGGAGGCAAAGACAAAAAACACAAATACATTCAACTGTCTGAAAAATTGGTGTGGATGTTTTGAAGATGGCCCAGGTCTCCCTTGCAAAAGAGATCTGTGATCTCAATGGGATTTGCCTGATTAAATAACAGTAAAATAAAAAAGCACAATAGAGAGGCACTTAAAAACTTAAAATATGGGCTGCATGATGAAGTCACCAGAAGAAAGCCATTACTGTATRAATGCCACTAAGCAGCAAAACTTCTGGAACAAAGTTAAGAACCTTTTGGTCACAATTTTTATTGTTACATATGGAGAAGAGTCAACAACGCCCATGGAGAAAAGTGAACCATCCTACTGTGAAATGCGGAGCTGTATCACTGATGATTTGGGATATTTGAACTACACAGACACAGGGAACTTGGCCAGAAGTGATGGCAACATGAACACAGCATGTTCTCAGAAAATACTGGAGGAAAATTGGCTCTCARGAGTTTGGAAGCTGCACACGGGATACTTTTAAACTTTTCAGCATGAGAAAGATCCAAAACACAAGTCAACATGTCACTGGCTACAGCAGAAAAAAAGTGAAGGTTCTTGAATGGTTATCTCAGTCCCCTGACCTGATTATCACTGAGTCACTTTAGAGAMATCTCAACAATGCAGCTCATGCAAGACAGCCTAACAATTTACAGGAACTGGAGACATTTATCCAAAWAGAATGGGCAGTTTTACCATGTGAGAAAATAAAGCATCACAAAAGACTTCAAGCTGTCATTGATGCTCAAGGAGGCACTGCACAGCATTAAGAACCAGGGTATGTAAAACTTTGATCAGGGTCATTTGGGTACTTTTGGGTCTTWGATGCACWTTTTWTTTTWAAAGTCCAAACAGAGCTTATGATGTCAAGTTAAACAAAGTATCTCCTGTACTTTCATGTGGTTAGTTTCCTTTAGCTGCACCTTTCGTCGTGGGTCGCCAATACGAGCAAAAGGTTTTCAAGTGTTMTACACCGGATGCCCTTCCTGGCGCAATCTGAATTCGAGCCTGCAGCTTCAGGACTACGAGACCGTGACACTGACCACTTAAGAACCACTGGGCCCAACCTACTGTATTTTTACAAAGTAGAAATAAATAAATAAAAAAATACAAGTGGCAATTCAGAAAATTACAGAAATTACAGAAACTAAATTGAGAAAGGTTTAGATGCCTGCAACAATTTTGTGTCTGTTTGGATTTTATTTTGTTTTATTTTTTTTAATGTTTTCAACATGTTTAAAATTCCATTGACATAAGTGAGGCCCTGAGACTCACGTGAGGGAATTGAAAACTTGTTGAGACATTTTCGAGACTACCTCACAAATGCCGTTTGCAATTTGTCACCATGAGTGACAGACAATGCGTCAAAGTCAAGGCCTGCAGGCCAAATGTGGCCCACTACAGCTTTTATGTGGCCTGCAAGAGCTTCAAAGATACATTACTACCTTAACCTGTTAACCTGTATAAGTYTACYCTGCTTTAAAGCAAGCATTGACCATAAACTACATTTCCCATAATGCATGTTGGTTATTTTGACTTGTAAAATGAAATACCACCACGAGGTGGAGGTGAACAGGGTTCAAAAGTAGCTGGCAAAACTCACTGTGTACAATCTCCATTTGGTACATTTTCTCTGGCTATTTTTTGCTGCAAACCTGCTGCACTGTGAAGTGGGAATTTCCCACATYCAAGTCATAACTTTAAAACTGGAACACCCCTACAGTCGAAAAAGCGGGAGAGTTTAGAAATCAGGACWCAAATTTACTCACCACAACTCAGTGAGTAAAATGCTCTTCCTTTTTCTTTTATTGGTATTTCTGTATTAGTTTTTTCACATTTAGTCAGTCATACAGTACTTTTTAGTACTTTTCAGTGTTTATAAGAGGACGTGTTAAAACGCTGTTTATATGCAGGAAATACCACATAGAGCAGTTATTGTTTGTTAGCGGTGCTCAGCAGCAGCAATGAGACGAGGAATGAAACGTTTAGTGTTTAGTCAAAGTTAAACAGGAAACGTCAAAGTTAAATACTGGCCCTTATGTGGCCCTCAGTGAAAATGAGTTTGACCCCCCAGCTTTAGAAGATGTCTGTGAGTCCAGTGAAACTTGTGTTTGTATGTTTGCTGTGACTCTCAGGGTAAGTGTTTTAAAATATTGTGAGAGAACAGTGGAGGTCTATTGTTCTGTAAATATGGCTGCACACTGAACCTTTCAACAATAATTTATCTCAGCTCCTCAGATTTTTAGTGAAGTTTCTGTTCTTTTATTTTGAAGAAACGAACTATAAGAACAACTGAAGTTACAACCATTGGACACACGGTGGCGCCACTCCTTAAGAGTCTGTTGGTGTCTCACCTCCTCCAGCTGGCTGTGAACATGCTGGACTATCAGATCAATGGCCACCATGTTCCCACCACCTGAGGTAAAAAAAAATATATAAATAAACAAACAGTTTAAGGTTCTGTTTGTGTCTCCTCTCGGCAAGTTGTTAAAAATGCTTCTACCTCTCGGCACAACGATATCAGCCAGCCTCATGCTCGGCTCAATGTACTGCTCGAAGGCCGGCTTCACAAACTTGTTGTACTGCTTGATGACGCCTTCGATGTCCCGCCCCCGCTCGGTGATGTCCCTGCGGAGGCGGCGCACGAGTCGGATGTCTGAGTCTGTGTCCACGAAGATTTTCATATCCAGCAGCTGCAGAAAGAAARGAGACGAACACAGACAGCAGCTCCTGATTACCTCGCTGAGGAATTCTTCAAAAAGGGAAAGAGCCAAAGACCTCACCTGAAGAAGCTCTTTGTCTACAAAAGCCATAATTCCTTCGAGTATGATAACACTGGCTCCATACACATTTTTCTACAAGAAGGTGGAAGAAGAAGAAAACTGCTCATGTTTGGTTTCAGCTTCCAGGAAAATAAATATGCAGCACGTCTCTTTGAGAAAACATGCTGTAAAGAAAAACAACATTTAATGTTACATGTTTGACTCAGAGAATGTGTCCCTCAGGAACTCATGCTCCACTTTTCTCCCTCCCAATATGTAAAGATGGATATTTTATTACTTTTCTGTAGAGACCAGGCAGCTTGAAGATGATAAAACCCACCGCACCCAGTCTTTCTGTCTCCTGTGCGTGGTGAAGTCGTACACAGGGATCTTCACACTCTTCCCCTGCTTTAGTTTTCTCAGCGTGGCGACCAGCAGCTCGAAGTCAAACGCTCCGGGATGGTCAAAGTTGTAGTCATTGTTAGCAGCCAGGACCTGCTCCTCTGGGGATAAACCCTGACAGAGCAAACACAAACAGACAGAATGATGGGTCGTATAATGACTTGTTTCTGTTTCTGATCTGCAGGCTGTAATCAGAAGTGTTGCCACAAAGTCAAAATAAAACAATGTCTGCGATTCGATGATTACTTCAGGATGCTGTGATGAAAACGTTTTATGATTTTCAAAACATTCCCTCTTGAAAAGGATCCTTCTTTCCACGGTTCGTACTTTTTGCTAATTTTTTACTGAATGTTAAATCTAAATGTATAAATTTAAATGTAAAAGTTAAACCTTAAATGTTGAAGTTCACATTTAGGTATTTTGGAATGGAATGCAGCCATTGGTGCTTGACTCATGTTATGATGTCATCATCCTGAGACGATAGAAACCACTAACACTTGAACGCTGCTACACTTACCTATAAGACATCAAACTCGCAGTTGCAGTCGGTGTCCAAGCTGCACTTCAAACTGCCGGTACTGCTGGTACCACCCATTAGAGTTTGGCAATATTGGCAAAAAAATGTATCACGATTAACTGTGGTATTTAGCCGATAACGATTAATTTGACGATTAATCCCCTGGAGTCCCTGAACACCCTTGTGTCCTAGTCACATGACCAATAGTGGGAAAGATTTGCTCTTCATAAAAATCTGTTCCAAATTGTGTCAAAATTACAGACTTCAGGCTACAAATCTAATTTTAAATTGTGTTGATAGATAAATAAATTACAGAAATTTTTTTAATGTTCGTCATATTTGAAGCGGAGAGGAGCATCGAGCAGACTCTGCCTGGTGGCATTAATCATATTAATCGTCAAGTGCCAAAAAATAATCGATTAACGTTTTTCTGATGATTAATTGCACACGATAAGATTATGCCCAAACCTACCACCCATATAGTTTTCAATGAACACATTTTGTATTTAGATTTTAAATATTATCTACAGCAGCGTTAGTGTTTGCTTTAGTCGCAGGATGATGATGTCACAACAAAAGCGGCACACCAACAGCAAAGGCTGTGTTCCATACCAAAATTCTTAAATGTTAGTTTTATCATTTAGCTGCAACATTTAAGATTTAACTTTTACATTTAAATTTACACATTTAAATTCAGGATTTAATTTTTACACATTTTTTAACATTAAGTAAAAGATTAGCAAAATGTATGAACAGTGCGCTAAAGTATAAAATGTTAGTGGAAAAAAATGTAACTAAGATGTAACGTAACTCAGAAAGTAAAGACAGAAAATGTGTTTGTGAAATGTTTTTCATGATGGTGGTTCGATCCCCGGGTCAGACCTGGGGTCTTTCTGTGTGGAGTTTGAATGTTCTCRTCATTCTTGCGTGGGTTTTCTCTGGGTACTCCTGTTTCCCCCACAACACAAAAACKTTTACAATAGGTTGTCTTCACGCTCAGGCCTCCCTTGGAGATCTGTGGTCTTAATGGGATTTGCCTGGATAAATAATGGTAAAAAAACCTTTATGCAACAAATAAACATGAGACACTAAAAAAATGAAAGTAGCTTTCTTTGAGGGGTCACCTGTCAAGGTTTTAAAAAATAGTTTTTTGTGATCTGGTAGTTCTTGTTGAACATGTTTGGGATGACTCTCAGGTAGCAGCACACCAAATTTGAGCTTAATATCTGTAAAACTGCTATGAGTTAGAGCTATGTTTATGTTGGATAGGGTTGAATAGCTGTGACAGCCATCTTGAAGTGAGTTAATTAAAAAAGGCAATAAGGTGTGTAGATGTAGGTTGTATGTTTGTCGACTGGTTCATAAGAGATTTTGCTATTAAACAAACTAAAACAAACACAAACACGCACACACAAAAGCACAGGCAATTACATGATTGCCTGTCTTTCATGGCAGTTTGGGATTAAAAACACAGACTGAAATGCTCACCTTATAAAAAGAGTCCATAGACAGCAACACAACCCACGGCACATCCAAGGCCTCGATGATCTTATTGGCCACGGTGGTCTTCCCTGAGGCTGTGCCCCCACACAACCCTGCAGATCCACAAAGGTTTATTAATTGTGTGTTTCAGACTGTAACAAACATCATCTGGTATTGTGTGATTGCAATAAAGTGTTTATGGATGAAATAAAAAAAACATCCTGCATCTGTAAACTAGAAGTCAGAGACAGAAAAGCAGCACAGAGGAACTAAAACGTCCTCGGCGAGGGGRTTTACCGATGACAAAGGCCTCCTTTGACTGAGCCCCGTGCTCGTCATACCAGGGGGGGCGTCCGGCCGTGTAGATGGTGCGTGTGCCTGTGCGGAGCAGAGGGGGCTCTGTTTTACTCAGGGAGGTGGCGCTCTTCCTGCGTGGGGCCCCAGTGTGCAGCAGGAGCCGGTCCAACGAGTCCTCGCCGCTCCCGCTGCAGCAGAACAAACAGGTTACAGCCTGAACGCGTAAAACACACGGAGGAGCTGCCACACAGAACCAGAGATCAGTTTTCAGAGGGTAACTGTGTGTTTGGTTGTGGTATAATAAAAACACAGATGTGTAAAGTACAAACCCATGTACAAATTAAGCTCAATATCTGCAGGAGGGACCACAAAACCCCGTCTAAAAACATAAAATAAAGCTACAGTAAATGTTTCAACATTTTCATAAAATACTCATTTATGAGGTAATGATAAAAAATGGATTAAACTTGGAAAAAGTTTCCTGTTTTTCAAAATCATAAATAACCTGAGCTTCATTGTGTTTCAACAAGTTCTTGGTTTAATTTGTAAACTATAGAATGATAAATTGTTTCATTTTTTTCAAGCTTCCAAACTACAAACAAATGGGATCTTTACCTATTTGTTAACAAAATAAAGAAAGGAAAATGTGATAAAAGAATCATTGATTAGTTAATTAAGTTGATTAACAAAACTTTGTCTCATATTAAAGAATTTATTGTTACATATTTTCCTATAGAACTTGGCTCTCAGACTGCAGGTTTACTTGTGGTTCCTSGAGTTTCTAAAAGTAGGATGGGAGGCAGAGCTTTCAGTTATCAAGCTCCTCTCTTGTGGAACCAACTTCCAGTTTCGGTCTGTGAGGCTGACACTCTGTCTACTGGTGTCTGAATCTGTTCTCACTGTCGTAGTTGTGTGATGAAAATCATGTCTTTTTGTTCTCAGCTTCGTATCTTATGCCCCTTTTTGTCACAACCCCACAGGCAAAGTTTTCGTCTTCCTCTACATACYAAATTATTGTGTGATTGATCAGAAGTTTGTGGGCATGGACATGTTAAAGCAGCAGCCATGGATTATTATGGTTGCCGTCTGTCACTCCCTGACAGCACTCTTAATGAGACAYCAACAAAGGAAAACTAGGCTTATACAAAATGTCTTGAGCAAAAACTACAAGTCTGATTTTAAAAAAATGAACTGTAAATCAGTTTTTTAAAGGTCTAAAAGATTTAAACGTCTCTAAAAGTAGAGTGACATCAACACATTTATATATTTATATATACTTTGTCTGTGCCATATTAAGTCAGAGCACACTAATCCTGACTCAGTTGCACGTATTAATGTTTTTTTAATGCTGGAAAAGTAGCGAATTAACAATTTTGACAACAACAAAACAGCAGAAAAATTAAAAGTTGTCTGAGAGCTTCTGCACTGAAACTATTAAATAAATTAAGCACATTCTGTTCAGCATTGGTGTCACACTGTAACGTTTTAGACAAATGATGATGTCTTATAATTATTATTTCTTATAAAAATAGTGTATTTATAAATAACTCATATTTGATAGTATGTATAGGTCCAAAAGAGGCTTTCAGTTGACTATTTTAATTCCATCTTCAGTGTAGACATCCTCAAAGTCTCATAAGTTGTCTAAAAGGTTATTGTGTGACAGGGCCTTAAAGTGATCCATGATTAGTTATAACATAAGACTTTATTTGATAAACATATATTTTAACTGTAAAATAAAGACTGTAAAAATTTTGTAGGCCGTTTTGTTTTATAAATTTTTAAAGTTTCAAAGAGTGCTGAAAAAAGACATTTTCAGCAGATTTTAA
>NW_013953010.1:251138-252692 GCF_001266775.1 Austrofundulus limnaeus | reverse complement strand
AGGGAGATTAGTAGTGGTCTTGTATGTCTTCCATTTTCTGATTATCGCTCCCACAGTAGATTTCTTCACACCAAGCTGCTTGTCTATTGCAGATTCAGTCTTCCCAGCCTGGTGCAGGTCTACAATTCGGTTTCTGGTGTCCTCAGACAACTCTTTCGTCTTCACCATAGTGGAGTTTGGAGTGTGACTGTTTGAGGTTGTGGGCAGGTGTCTTTTATACTGTTAACAACTTCAAACAGGTGCCATTAATACAGGTAATGAGTGGGGGAAAGAGGAGCCTCTTAAAAAAGAAGTTACAGGTCTGTGACAGCCAGAAATCTTGCTTGTTTGTAGGTGACCAAATACTTATTTTCCACCATTATTTGCAAAAAAAATATTTAAAAGTCAGACAAAATGATTTCCTCAAAATTTTTTTCACATTTTGTCTCTCATYGTTGAGGTCTACCTATGATGTCAATTACAGGCCACTCTCATCTTTTTAACTGGGAGAACTTGCACAATTGGRGACTGACTAAATACTTATTTTCCCCACTGTATAATCATTTTGCTTACTTAATCTCAAAACAATATAATATTTGGATGTCTGCACACATAAGGATGATGTTTATGTGATGATTGTGAAGCATTCTATGAACTGAACAACAGAATGATACAACAGATCAGACACCGTTAAAGAGTTTTCTGACAGTTCTCGTGTACATGCTGTACATGAAGTATTTTTGTGCTGTAGCAGTGAAGAACCCTCATGCCTGCACAGTGTGAGACTTTTATCAGGAACATCAGGATTTAAGATGAGAGAGATTAGGTTCTGAGTTACAGAACTGTTTACAATCCAACACACTGAAGTCAGCTTAGCTTCTGCGTCACGCCCTCCAGAGACACAGTTAGAGACTGTGGTGCATCCAAAGACTATAATTAGAAACTAAATGAGTCCTCTGCTTGTTTGCTACATGAAGTGTGACTGCCCTGACTGCATGTGCAAACAAAACGAAACAGATCCTGAATGGAAATGAGGACTAATGAGAGCTTTGCTTCTTCTGCTGCTGCAGGTTAAATTTGACCCAGAGCAGCTTTCCTTACAAAGAACTGCTAACTAATCCCTATCCTGGACTTCCTCTGACAAACAYAAGCAAGTTGGCGATTATTTATTTATTTGTTTCTAAACTGCACATGAAAGCCTCATCAGAGGAACACAGGCTCCGCCCCCACCAGCCTGCTATACAACACAACATTCAGCCAGGTCTTACCTCAGTGACCAGCACCCAGAGATTCTGGCTCCGGCACAGTCAATCAAAGTCATGTCTGATCCACAAGACATCCTGCTACCCTCCAGCTCACCTGTCACCATGAACCGGACCACAACAGCAGTAGCTGTGCCCCCCCAGCAGTGATGGAGGTGGTGACTGTGTGGAAACTACAGGTGTGTTCCTGACCTGCCTTCACTCATCTGAAACTCTGCTCCTTCTGCTGCCGGTGTGTGTGTGTGTGTGTGTGTGTGTGTGTGTGTGTGTGTGTGTGTGTGTGTGTGTGTGTGTGTGTGTGTGTGTGTGTGTG
>NW_013953010.1:247378-249873 GCF_001266775.1 Austrofundulus limnaeus | reverse complement strand
GACATAGCAAATCACACAAAAATTAGGTTGCTGTTTGAGAATTGTTACTTTCTATAATATCAAATAGTAATGCATAAGTAAGTAAATATTTGTCAAATAGCTTTAGTAGAGAAATAATGTACACAAAATTATACACAAATGTGTCTTTATCATTGAAAGTCTCTTCATATTTTCTCTCCATGAGTTTTGTAAAATGTGTCTTGAGGGAAAAGTGTAACCTGAAATCAAAGTGAACTATTATAGTGAAGTGTTTGACCATGGACAGTCTCATGTCAGAGACGATCATGTTAAGAAGACTTTCAGTCCAGACAGCTGCTTATTACAATAATCAATAAATGCCTTGTTTTATTAGCAGTTTTAAGTTAATGCAAGCGTCTTCACTCAGCTTAATCATTAAATTAATACCATCATAAATCGTCCAACACAACAAATCTATAATGAAATTTGTTGCCAACACTTTTAATAATCAAATCAGTTTTGTCAATTATTTGTTGCAGCATTTTTATTCAAAGAATGCTAATTTTATTATTATTATTCCTTCTCCCCAACTCAAAGACATGACTAATACCACAACAACGTAAAGAACGTCCTTAGAGACTCTTTATCCATATCTCCATCCTCCAAACAAATCAACACAAACTAATAAACTACTGAACAGTTTCATTTCTAAAGACATCCAAGCTTGAAAAACTTTACACAGACTATAAAAAAAAATCTGTATTTTTACTATCAAAACAGAATATTCCTTCTTTTCTAACCTGAAGCCTCATACCATATTTTTATGTTTTTATGATTTTTAAATCTTTTTACCTTGTATGTAATATCAAATGGTGCAACAGGCAAGTCAGTAGGGTTGGGCATAATCGTATCGTGTGCAATTAATCGTCAGAAAAACATTAATCGGTTATTTTTTGGCACTTGACGATCAATACAATTACAGTAATGCCACCAGGCAGATTGACTGGTAATTTCCCCGTTCGGTCTGGTCGTGATCCTCTCCACTTCAAATATGACGAACATAAAAAAAATAAATTCTGAAAMTGATTTATCTATCAACACAATTTAAAATTTGATGTATAGCCCGAAGTCTGTAATTTTGACAATTTGGAACAGATTTTTATGAAGAGCAAATCTTTCCCACTAAATTGGTCATGTGACCAGGACATAAGGATGTTCAGGGACTCCAGGGGATTAATCGCCAAATTAATCGTTATCGGCTAAATACCACAATTAATCATGAATAATTTTTTTGCCAATATCGCCCAACCCTATAAGTCAGTAAACCTGTCTTGTACGGGGAGATAAGCAGACCAGCTCACCACAGCTGTGGATCGGCARGGCTCATGGGGAGTCAACCCCGTGGAAAAACCTCAGAGTCCCTATAAGGTGTTCAGGTAGTTTCAGAGCTTTCCAGTAACTCCTGTGGTGCGTGGTGTTGCCTAACTCTACTGCATTCTGCCTTCTTTCTGATCACAGCAGCAGTGTGGAGATGAGGGACCTTCTGRTTGGGCATCAGCTGGTCCTTTGTTTTCCTGTCCAGACCTTATAGTTCCACTGGAGACCAGCTCKAGCTACACTGACGACGAGCCTCAGCTCTTGTATCAGATACAACAGAGAACGTCCCTCTAGAATCGGTCTGCTCAGCCACAAAGTGCAGACAGACGCTGACACCTGCACCGTCTCCCAGAGATGGATGGAGGCTGACGACTGTTAATCCTGTGTACCTTCACCTGCCTTGTGACTGGGGTCAAATATGGATATATGGGATAAGTGTGGACAAATTTTGATGCATACTAAGCTGCCAGGAAAAAAGGGAAAACAGTTTCACCTGAAACCTGAGAGGAAACACCTCAAACACTGAAAACCTAACAGGAAGTTATTAATACTGAAAATTAGGGCAGAGCAATAATTCAATAACATTATACTGTATATCACAATAGATACATGATCAATATCAATTGAAAATTTGTCCAATAGAATGTTGATAATTTCGCTGAACTTCAATCAAGAACCGCACAGCATTCTGGGGGATGTAGGCAGAGGAGAGGCTTTACTCCAGGCCTATTCAACTAAATTGCTCCAGTTACTGCACAGTTACTGCAGGTCAACAGCTGAGGGGCCGAATATCCAGCAATTAAAGTTATTATGTAAATAAACCAAGTATTACAAAGATCTCTTACCTTTGAATTAGTTTATTTTGCCGCATTTAATAATGAATACAACATACGGTGTCCCGATACCGATACCAGTATCGGTATCGGGTCCGATACCAGCATCAAGTACTCGTAAAAGCCGGCCGATACTCTTAACCGATACCGCTTTTGTCCCCTTTTTTGTTCCTCCTGTGCTGCGCTGCAGCACAAAGGGTAAACAACAATCCATACCAGGCGGGGGCGCTAACGCACTGACAAGTTATTTCCGACTGCACCCCGAACAACAGAAGAAGAACGATGAGAAGAAGAAGAAGAAGAAGTAACATATCAGCAGTTTGGAGA
>NW_013953010.1:236826-246527 GCF_001266775.1 Austrofundulus limnaeus | reverse complement strand
GTACTCAGTCTTGAAAAAACTGGTATCGGGACACCCCTACAACATACAGAACCCTATAAAAGTAGTCATAATTACACATTATCAAAAATAAAAACACATCATGCCTCCTATTATTAGACACAAATATTATTTTGACATTTCTGACTTGCCAAATTTTTAAACCAATTTTATTTTCACTTTCAGAATTTTTTCAACTGCTTGTAGTTTTAACTGTCTTGAGTGTTTATAGAAATGGTTTTTACCAGCTTCAAGCCAAGATTCTGATGTTTCTGTAGACACCAAACATGTCTATGTTTAACTAAAAGAATTATAGTAGAAAACTGGGGGTTTGGGCTTAAGAGATGAATAAACCAATTAGCGGGCCGAACTTTGGTCACTCGTGGGCCGGATGTGGGCCGGATGTGGCCCGCGGGACGCCAGTTGAATAGCTCTGCTTTCCTCACTCGACCTCTCAGCCCAGCTAAGGTGGCATCAGCTCACTCTTTAGTGAGTTAGCATTAGCAACAATCTGTAGTGTAACGTACAGTAGCAGTTTCATGTTTCACCTCATTGCTCAAAAATAAAAAAGAACAACGTGGAGTGAAAGGAGAAAATAAGTGCAACAGCTCGAGGGGAAATTGTGGATGAGGAAAGGTCACGTCAGTTTGTCAGGATTAACAAAAAACAAATCAGTTGTTATCCATATTGACTGGTGTGAAACACTTTTACAGTATTGTGATACATTTTTCAGTCAGTATTGTCAAGCCCTACTGAAAATGTTTTCACGTTAGATTCACATTACTTTTAAACTTTAAAACACAATTACAACAGCGGACTCTGACTCAGCTTTTCTGTTTGTGCCTCTTTTAGCAACAGAAATATAAATATATTTACACGTGTTTTGGGCATGTCCAACTGAGAGGTGAACCAGAGGAAGACCCAGGAGGAGTCCTGCCTGAGGAGCTGGCTGCCCCCTGATCATGCTGCTGCCCCTCAAACCGACTCCGGAACAAATGTAAGATAATGAATGAATTTMTCACTTTAAAATAAAATTACAAGAAAGTCTTGTTCCCTGGTAGAAAAATATATAATGAAAATAAAAATGTTTTCACAAACATTAAGCTTCTTCTCTGAAAACATAGCTGTCATTAGAAACTTGCGAAGTACGATGATTAAGCTACCAAAGAGTTGGAATATTAAAATGTTCAAGTTTGAGCTACTCGARAATGTTAACTTCATGCTACCTAGTGTTTGTAGTAAATCAACATCTTGGAACCGAAAAATGTTCAAAAGTTTGTGATGGAAAAAACGTTGGATGATGATGATGCCTCATAAATTGCTTAGCATTAAATTAATATGTAGTTCTTTTGTAATTCTGATTATTTTTATACTTTAATAAATTTGTGTACATAAAATTATTAATAACATTTCAGCAGAAATGCACACTATTATTGAAAAACTAAAGTAGTTTTAATTGATTTTATAAATGACCTAAATTTACGCAGGTTTTACAAAACACTCGTAGGTCAAGTGCGACACACTCAGCTGATTGTCAGGGTCAGTCGCTTTACGCACGACGTGACGTCATGACGCTCACCTACTTCTGATGAACTCGGTGTTTCAGCCTTTAGATGTGTTTAATTAATACGTGCTCAGACAGGCTCTAAATTAGCAGTGATATTGTACAGCTGTGTTACAGGTCAGAATGTTCGCACGAGGAGAAAGACTCAGTTTTACACCTCGACGAACACCCGGCCACGGACTGCAGATAAACAAAGCTGAAGGTGAATGTTTGTGACGAAGAGTTCACTGACGGATAAAAGACAGAAAGTGAAGTACCTGTCGGAGCGGGACGACATTATTTTCACTCTCTCTGCATCCGTCGGGATCCTGCAGCGGCTGCTGACAGCCATGGATGGAGTCCTTCTGAAGCGCGCCGAGGAATTCTGGGTAATGTAGTTTATCATGCTGTGACCCATCAACAAGGACATTAACCAACACTGACACAGTCACAGTTTTATAATGACTTTTTAATGACATAAAAAAAAGCTTTAGCAAAAAAAAAAAATTATAATAATAATAAAGAAACTAAACATACAGACACTTTTATAATTAAAGGACTAGTTCAGACATTTTGAAGTGAAATTATGTGTAAAAATTATGAACAATTAACATCTCACTTGTAGCTTAACAGCCTGTGTGGAGAAATGAAAGACCGATGAGTTAATGACTCAAATGAAAGCAACAAAGTAGACAAAAATATCTCATACTTAAAGGCCTAGCTTTACTTGAAGGACTGCATGTTGCCTGCCACCCTTTAGACCAGTTTTAGACTAAACTGCACCTTTTTATTTTAAAATTAATAAATAAACAAGATCTTGAGCAAGTTATTCATTTATGCCAATTGGTGTGTGTTAAGAATAACTTTTAGCTCTTACCACTTCAAATGTTAGCTTCATATCTGTGAGATAGCTAAAGCCATATTTGTGTTTGCTGAGACTGCTTAGCTGCAGCAGTCATCTTAAATCATGTTATTATTAATAATAATAAAAGGCAATCAGTTGTAAACATCCAATAATTACTTTCAGAGAGTTTCAATAAAATATTTCACTTAAAACACAAACACATACTCACACAGACTTTAAAGGGCCTGTGACATCAAATTTCGTATAATAAACATGAATGCATTTTTGGAAAGATAGCATTGATAAAATATTGCAAAACAAATTTCATGCTGCTGAGATGAACAGTTGTTGAGATATTAGCATGTGAAGAAACAGGAAGTGATGTCAAAGGGGAATGTCTGAATGTGAACAGAGCTTTGTTWCAACACAGACTATAGAGAAGAATCTGATATWTCTTTAGATTKTTTTGAGTCGCTATCAAAGGGACGAAGAAYAGTTAGTTTAAATAATTTTGTTTTAATAAACAAAAACCATGGAGTTTATTTTATTGAGTTCCCCTTTGATGTCACTTCCTGTTTCACTTTGGCTGAGCCAAATTCAAAATAAAATAGGCAATTATGTGACAAAATGGGTAAAATAATCTGTATTATGTCAATTTTGTTAAGTGTAAAGATGTTTTCTTTGACTTTTTGTATTTGAAGGATAGGCATGTCACAGGTACTTTAAACTCTGTTTCTCCAATCTTAAACAGGTAAGATATTAACTTTTCCACAAAGTCCCACTTCAAAATGTCTGAAGTACCCCATTGGATCAGAACAGAGCAGAACATCAATGAWTAAGATTGTCACAATGCTTTTCATCACAGTTCACAGTCTGTACAGATAATAATCTGTTGATCATGTAGATGTGGAACAGGAAGCTGCCAGTTAGCATCTTTCTGAGGGTCCCTGCTGGCTCCATGCATCTTCTCTGCACTTCATTCAATTTGGAGCTTTTCCAGATGACATGTCCCACAATTCTTTTTTAGAGTCCACTTTCTCCCAGTTACGATATCTTTTCAAAGGTACCTGCAAGGAAAAAATGGAGACTGTTTAAGTTTTAAAACAARGGTAGCAAATTTATCCAAAAGAAGAACACATCAGAGATGCTCCTCTCCTCACTGAGGCTGCAGCTCCTTAAACAATCTGACTCGACACAAAAGTAACCGAGTCCACGCCACGGCAGCTCCAGCGTGTCACAACTTGTTTGCAAAGTTTGTACAAAATCTAAATGTAACGACAATTTGCACTCCTAGAAGTGGGTTTTGGTCTCTGAACAGTTGCCAGGCAAAGACTCCAGGAAGTTCCTGCTCGCGGCAGAAAACAAAACAGTTCAGCACCCGTCYCTCCAGAAAACAGCAGAGTGTCACTTTTTCATCCGTATCTATTATAAAGTTGAACAAAGACACACAATGAGAAGACAGAACTGTTGTTCTCACTTACTGTTTTGATGATAGGCAGTTGTGTACTGATTTTATTTATTTTAATTAAGAGGGTGTTCAGCTTGTAGGCACCAACTGTGTGCAACAGAGGGAAGACATGTTGGACTGTTGGAGGCACAACTTGTTTTATTTTCTTTTCTGCCTGTTGTATGTTATTATGTAAATGTTCTTTATGCTTTTTCTCCTGGATTCAGAGTTTGAAAGCAAAACAGAGAAACCTTTAAATTAAAGGGGAAATATTGTGTTTCTGAGGCATATATTTAAATTCTATACCATAATAAAGTAACTATGTCACCTTGAGTTGTTATTAAAATGTTGTTTATATGTTTGAATAGAAAATAAACTTGACTTCTCATCTATGTTTCTAAACACCTTGAAATTGGCCTCTGTCTCTTTAATAACCTCCTTCCACTTCTGTCCCGCCCATTTCAGCGAGTAACCCATAGCTGCGGTCCGCGGGGCGGGGTCGGACATCTGACTCCGCCCTCAAATCATTTGATTGGACTGTCCGTTTCCTTTCCTTTCCTCATGTAGCATTTAATAGCATTTACCGCTAGTACTCGGGAGTAAGACAAGGTATTGATCTAAATGAGCGAATGTAATATAAACTTGTATAAAATAGACAGTGTTGTGTTTCTGGTTATTAATAATTTCACGTGCACACATCCCTATGGAACATATTTATTGAAGGTTCCCCATACAACCACGTAATCAAACTGTTAAATGGCTATCCTGTGCTAACACTTCCTGTTTCAGTAACTGGGAATTTCAAAATGAGAATCTCACACATAACATTACAGACTTTTGCTTTACCAGAACCTAAAWTATTTTTCCTAGTGTCATGATCAAATGTTGCTCTTGTTATGAATGCCACATGGTGTTTAAGTAGTAATGACGTGCTGCTAGCTGACTTTCAGGTCTTAATGTTAGATGGTTAACCTTCAMTTATAGAAATTATATATTTCTAGTCCTTTGAAAATGTTGCAATGATGTTCTGAATAATTCTGTTTTTCTCCAAAGACACAATTATTTACAATGGAACCACCCCTGACCAGAACATTGAAGACAGCTGGGAAGATTACATTCATATTTCAAACTGAAAAATTTGTCAGAACGTGTTGACAAGACTTGAAAATTTGTGTGAGCTTTGTGAACTGAACAAGTAGTATTGTAAGAAAATAAAATGTTTACAAAGACTACAATGTTATTTTTTAACGTTATTTTACTCATATACATATACTTTGTATATAATTAATAAAAACAAAACAAACAAGTTTGTTTCATTTTGGCTGGTTCATATTTTAACCTATTAAAGTTACGTAGTGGTTCCTCCATTTTTTTCAAAACCACTTTTTGCTTGCCGTTCAGCTCCGCCCTCAATCTGACTACGTCCAACCACGTTCCCTACAAGCCGAGACCACGCCCACTGGACGTCCAACCCCGCCCATTATCTGAGCCCGCCCCATTCCGTGGTCTGCAGCTGGGGGTACTTTATTTCAGCAGGGGTCCTGGTGGGTGTGTGTGCTCTGTGATGGAGACACAGTCCAGAGGAGGAGCTGATCCCAAAAGGTGGTTCCAGGRCCYACCAGTTATTTTTGCTCCCCTGCCTGGCTGCCTCAGGACACGACAGGATTTCTCAAACATGCATGAATGAGTCAAAGCAAGACTRWGGGCATYTTTTTGATGAGTGGATAATATTATAACATGATATAAAACTCAAAAAGTTTTTTTAAATATAGCCCCTTTAAATAAATACAATACTTTGCCTCTRGCARAGTGACTGCTGGAGCTAGGCACCAGCTCCACATGACCCGGAAAGGAAAAAGTGGGWAAAAAAAATTGTATRGATGGACAAAACTGGKCTGACAAATTTTATTCCACAAATGTACTCTCTTTCAGTGRTGGGGCAGCWGTTAAAGTGGCAGCCGTCTTCTTTTTGTGCACAAACAGTGGGTATGAAGTGACCCAAGCTGCAGAGGTACAAACTGACCTGAAGCCTTCATTAGATATTCTAATTATAGATATRCTTACCTTCTTGTTCATCTTTACYCATTTCCTCAGCGTCCTCACTCCCACTGTAATATTTACTCTTGAAGATATTTTTGAGAAAAAGCTGAAAAGTTGATTTTACATGATGTTGCCCCTTTAAACAATTGTATATTCTAAACAGTGTTGGCTGTAATTCACACAATGTAAATATGAGGAAACTGATGTGCTGAACTGCTATTGGTGACAGCACCATGACTGAACTCCTTGTTTCAGAACCACATCCACCATTTCAAACACAAATTATAGGGTTTAAGTTTCATAAAAACACAAGTATTCAGTTAAAAGGTGGAGCTGTTTTTAAAATGAACAGCAGAGACTTTCAGGATAACGTGTGAAGAGTTTAGTTCAGGTTTTTCCTGCAGTTGCTGCTCACTCCTGTACTTCACAGCAGGACGATTCGGTGCTGAAGATGCTTCCTCACAGCTGGAGACAACAGGAAGGGGAGTGAAGTGCAGCTGTCTTCATCTCACAAGAGTCACAGGAGGAGAGACGTGTTGCAAACAGAACAAAGTGGAAAACGCCACGTTTTGTTCTTTGTATGATGAGAATGGCAGATGAGACTGCTCCATGATTGTTTCCACTTTTATCCTTATACAACATTTACTATTTGCTACAACACAACATGCAGTTCAGCAGAATAAAACAGAGTGAGCACACAGCTACAGTAAAAACTACTGATTTAGCTGCTCTTTCACACATCATCTCAGAGATTTTAGTGAGAGGCTGGCTGATAAATCTCTGTAMGAGGTCTGGAATAAACAATGCAGACTAATGTATAGCTGCTGGATTATGGTTAAAAAAAGATTATTTAGATCAGTACTGTCCTCAGTTATTAAAAATGATTATTTAGAGCTGCAGCTCATTTACAGCCAAGACAGGTTGAGAGTACACTCACAAACAGGAAGGATTACGACACATTTTAAATACTCTGTGTTTAATGCAAGAAATATAACCCCCAAAAATCAAACATAAAGCTYGGGGGTTGTACTACACAAGGGATTAACTTTGATGTTTTTTTCTGCACAATAAATTTCAAATTTTCTTGTAAATAACAGTAATACTGGGTCACGGTGTATAAATCCTCCTAAAAAAACTGTAGAGCAGAGCAAAGCATATAAACAACAGTAGTTCATTTCACACCTGAGTCTGAGGTGGAAAAACTCTTTATCCCTCTGCCCACTGGAGGCATACTGGCTGTCTGTGGGTTAGTGCGGGGTCCGTCTGTCARGGGTGGTCTTGTGCACACAATATCTTCTGAATGAAATTATTTATTTACTTATAAATAGGCATAAAAACTCCATTAGTGTAGTACTCAGTCTGGTTAGATTTAGACATCAAAGGGTCAAGGTCATTTATGATAATTGGTCATATAAAACTGGCATTTTTTTCTAATTTCTCAACAGTAAAAATAAAATACCTGGTTAAATAAAAGCAAACAAAATATTATTTTGTATTATACAACCCACATTTGATGAATGAATGTTTCAGGCCACATTAAACCTCTAAACATGGCCTTTGAACTGCTAGGAGACTTGTTTAATCTGGTAATATTTCTAAACAGCAGGTCATCACTGTAAAAAGGGTTAACCTAAACAAGTCTTACAGTCTTATATCAGCTAAAATATATTTTCATGCCTCCGCCCGAGGAGACATACTGTTCTTTGGTTGTCTGTCACACTGTCTTGTGTGCACTGTAGCTCCTGAACAGAGCTTTTGATTTCAGGCTAAATTAACATGATAATTGTTTTTGGCCCAAAGGAGGTCTGAAAACATTTTGGGGTCAAAGGTCAAAGCTGAAGGTCAGGTAAAGTGACATATGTGGCTTCAATCCCCTTATTTTGGATGGTACACATGAGGTTGGRCACTGAAATGAATGATATAGTAAATATCAAAGAGGAAGTCARGTTTACACATTGTTGATTRAATTACATACTTCTTACAATATTTAAGTCCAAAAATAGAGMTTAAGAGGTAGCTGCATACCAAYGAGGCATACCAGACAATGCTTTGGTTTTGAGTTCTACCTTGTTTTTCTTTGTTATTCTCAGAGATGAAGAGAAGACATGGCCAMTAGTTGCATGTTCATAAGTTCATCTTGCTAATTTAACAACTGACTCTGGAGGCAGCCAATCATTCCCAGCAACATGCACAGCTACAAACATGTCCACAAGTGTGTATTCCCAAAATAATGTTTCCCCACCAGACTGTAAACCTGAGAAATCCTGAAGTCTGGATGAAATTAGGACAGGGTTATACACGAGGATTGGATWTTTGATGCTTTATAAGCTCACAAAACAGGGGCTGTATTATAATCAAAGCATGTTACACACACATAAATACAATAATTGTGTTTGTGACTGATTAGAATTAGAATTTAAACTACAAATTTAATTTCTGMCACAGCCCTAATGCAGATGCCTGCATTCCCTCCTCCATGTGAAAATGAGTAAAGTTTGACACTAACTCCACCCTCCCCGACTCACCTCTGCTGAGCAGCTGAAGGTTGCGTCTCTCCTCCTGCACCTGCAGCTGCAGCACCTGCTGCAGCAGCTCCTGTCGAAGGGTCTCCTGCACCAAACCCATCCTCTCCAGTTTCTCCCCATTCAGACGCAGCAGAGCCCGACCTGTGGAGCGAGAGCGGGGCGATCAGACTGGACCTCAGCGTGAGGATACAGACCACGAGCCTGTCAAAGATGAGCAGTGACCTGTGATGGCGTGCTGGGAGAAAGCCTCCACGTAGGTCAGGTAGTTGTGTGGACAGTGTTTCTTCAGCCATTTGCAAACATCCTGTTGTGTCCAGAGCACAACGGGGCGGATCAGGCTGGGCTGAGTTGGACTTGTGTGATATATTCCYTAATTGTCACAGGAGCGATACTGTGGATAAATGGAAAGACAATGAGTGTACAATGAAGGAAATGCTTTGTTTTCATAAGRTGTGTGAGTCTTAAGGAAAGAAAAGGAAAGAAACAAGCTGCTTTTTAATGTCTCTAGCTTTGTCGACAAACTACCTAAAGAACCAAATTTTATAAACTAATCATTGAATATACATCTACAGCTGAATAACTTTTGGAATAAACCCAGTTCAGCAAGGCCACCACAGAACTGTGTTGTAATATTAGTCTAAAATATATGTGGTGTGGTTGTTGCTGAGGATCATTTCCCACATGAACTTCCTGTGCTCCACATTCTGCTGCAGCTTTGCCTGCTTTTAGCTAGAAATGAGAGGCAGCAGGTGACATTTTAATGTTTAGTTCATGTGATGCAAGCACAACAGTGTTTCAGTGGGCTTTAGGTGCAAGTGTGAGCTCTTATTGAACATGTAAACAAAACTGAGATGTTAAAATGAAGCCGCCTGTCCTAAGCCTGGTTCTGCTGGAGGTTTCTTCCTGATTAGCAGGGAGTTTTTCCCTCTCCACCGTTTGCTCAAGATGGGAGACTGTGATGAAGTGATTCAACACAATCTGCTGGTTTCTTCTTTAGATTGTTCTTTTTTCATGTGCCCTGAGACAACGTATGTTGTGACTTGGCGCTATACTGAATAAATAAACTGAACTGAGTTAAAATGTTAACTCAAACATGCATTTAAAGCCAGTCCTGTTTTACTGTCATATGTGCAGAAATCATGTGACATCACATGTTCAGATCCACACACATCAGTTTTTTTGCTGCTCACAAAGCACAATCTGCTCCGACTGCAGATTCATTAAATGCTTCAAGAATCAAATGAGTTCCAATACTTATGATACTACAGGTACACATACCACATGTGAGAGGACTATATATATATA
>NW_013953010.1:226556-236811 GCF_001266775.1 Austrofundulus limnaeus | reverse complement strand
TATATATACACACACACACACACACACACACACACACACACACACACACTGCATTTATTCCATGTGAGAACTAGAACAGATTTCTACATCTCTATAAGTCTCACTGACAAACGTAAAAAGGCAGCTCAAACACTGCAGAGGTTTCCTAAGAGATCCTGCAGCAGGAACTCCACCATCTGCTAGAAGCTTTACGCTCCGTGTGAATTCAGGATCCAGCATTTTATTTGCTTTTGTTCTGAATAATATACAGGGTGTAAAACTGCAGCGCTTTGATCAGTAAACTGGGTTAGAAGATTTAGCAGGTTCAGCTTTGCTTTAATTTCACATGATCCTGATGTGACTGAAAAAGTCTGGTTTCTGTAGGGTGAGGACACTGATAGCATTCAGCTTATTTATATAGTAGTTCTGTGTACTTATACTGTATGTTTACACTAATATTATTACATTATTTTAACCACAGTGGTGTTAAACCTTGAAGAAAGTTTATTTAATGCTTACAAGGACTCTACTTGTTTACAGAAATTATACAGGACCATAAATTATCATCAGATATGTTTACATAATTGCTTCCAAACCATTCATGAGCATAAATGATAAAATAAACTGTGTATAGATGAAAAAATACAATCCAACACTGATCCAAGTTAACAGCCTGAACCACTGAGAAATGAAGGCGTTCTGTTTAACATTTAATTTACATTTTTAAATCAAGCTGCAGATACTTAAAACTAAAAATGACAAATTCATTACATTTTGCCTCTAGTGAATTTGTTCAGAAAACTCAACAACAAATAAAGTTACAGGTAAATTATTCTAAATGTTTTTCTTTTTTACAAGGTTAAAATTTAGTAATTTTTCTTTTAGTTAGAGCTGTATCTGAAGGCAGATACATTTATTTTAAGGTCCATTATGAGTTCTTATTTACATAACCCTGGAGGGGATATGGGAAAACTTGTTCTCTTTTGCATTCCCACGCAAAAGTTGTTCATTACAGTTGTGCCTCTAGTTTAATAATAAATTCACACATGCACCATTATATAAGAGTTACTTGGATTCAGCTTCATCTTAAACACAGCTAGGCCTGTCACAATAAACAATAAGCCAGTTAATCACATGATAAATTAATTTGAGGAAGGTAAATTAAAATGAGAATAATTTTCATTTACCTGCTTTTTTATTTTTTCATGTCTCCCTTTTTTTTTTACTTTTTAGCGTAGAGAGGAGTGAACTCTGATGTCAGGTATTCGCCAGGTGCATGGTCTCCTAACATCTGTAGCATTTGGCCAGAGGAGCGTCTTCACTTTACTGATGCCTTCATACATCTGGTGACACCTTGGGATTGCCAACAGATGTTTTTTTCTGTTTACACTACGTAAATTTTAATGTAAACTTCTGTAAACAGGGGTTGTTATTAGGGGTGTAAGAAAATATCGATACACTGAAATATTGCGATATTTTATTTCCCGATACTGTATCGATATTCTAAAGCCCTGTATTGATTTTTTATTAAGGTTTAAAACGTCAACTTTCCTGCCAGCGGTTCATTTTTATGTTGTAGTTCAGCCTCTGACCACTAGTTGGCAGCAGTGAGCCAGCCATTTGGCTCCTCTACCTCTTGAGGTAGAGGCTATTGTTAAGTGTTGGGTGACCATATTGTAAATTAATATTAAAAACGAAAAGCTGCAAAAAATATATTTTCAAACTATTTATTGTCAAATTTAGTCTAATAATTGAAAACGTGGATGAAATAAGAAATATGAAGCAAATAAAATAAAATACATACAAAGCAGAACACAGCTAAATGTATCAAAAGCATGTCTACGTAATATTAGAATTTTCTGAGACAATGAATTTTGGTTTTTCCTTTTTTTCCCATGTAAGAGGTTTTTATTTAATAGAATTTTTGGACAAAAAAATCACAATATATCGCAATATATCGCCTTGCTTATAGTATCGCAATATATCGTGATATATCGCCTAGCTTATATTATCGCAATATATCGCGATATATCGCCTTGCTTATAGTATTGCAATATATCGCGATATATTGCCTTGCTAATAGTATCACAATATATCGCGATATATCGCCTTGCTTATAGTATCGCAATATATCGCGATATATCGCCTTGCTTATAGTATCGCAATATATCGTGATATATCGCCTAGCTTATAGTATCGCAATATATCGCGATATATCGCCTTGCTTATAGTATTGCAATATATCGCGATATATTGCCTTGCTTATAGTATCGCAATATATCGCGATATATCGCCTTGCTTATAGTATCGCAATATATTGGGATATATCGTATCYTGACCCCTCTGTCATGATATGTATCGTATCACCAATACACAGCCCTAGTTGTTATATCATGACATTAGTTCAAACTGGTCGACCGTTTATCACAATAATTTCTGAGACAGTTTATCTTCCAGTAAAATTTGTTATCGTGACTGGCCTAATCACAGCCACACATGGACTTATATAAAATATATMTAGATATTAAACTCTATGCAGTCACACAGACAACTAGTGGTGACATCCTGTTTTGATAACCAAATATTTCAAAATAAAAGTCTCATTCAATACAATTAATACAAAACTAATTAAATGTTTGCATGGGAACGCACAAGAAAACAATCCCTCCAGTCCCCTCCAGGGCTCTGTACTTACTGCCCGGGCAGTCCGGTAAACCTTTGAAATAGTGTGGCCAAAGTTTCTGTTTTAACTGTGCTTTTAAATGTACAAAAAAACTAAAACAAAACAAAACAAAACAAAACAAAACAAAACAAAAAAAACCCTAATAGCTAATAGAATAAAATCCTGAAGCAGGTTCTGTTGACAGGGAGATCAACATGTTACAAACATACATGATGTTCAGGGAGAAACTGCAGAGTCTGCTGGTAAAATTCAACATCGTTGAGATGTGAAAGTTTCCTTTAGTTCATCAAATCTCAGTGTTCATGGGATCCACATCCTCTAATTTTAAATTGTAAATTTAAATATCACGGCTCTTTATTTAGTGAGTTATTTGATATAAAATCTAAAACCAGATCAGATGTTTGAAGTTTGAAAGATGTTTACAACCTCCTAGTGTCTATAAAAAACAACATAAAATGGACACACTTTTCATAAAAAAAGATCAAACTGATTACCAAGGTGTTAAAAATGGTCTAAATGATTAACTATTTGTGGAGCTCAGTGTCAGAAACAAAAAACAAGGATAAAATGAGAAAAAGGCAGAGAATAACTGAACAAATAAAGAAGTGAAGAGGTAATAGAAGTACTGATCACAGAGTAACTACACAAAACACATGAAGTTTATGTTCCTTGAGACAAAAATAAGCCTAGCGCTCATGTGCGCTGAATAGGAAGAAGCCAACAAACAATGCATTTGGTTCGACTCTGTTATCAGGCCGGCCCAGTTCTGTTTGCAGCTTTGGCTCCGGCTCCGTTCACAGGGTGAAGACAAAGCCGTGGGCTCTCTGACTTGTAACCAAGGGCTTTAAATGAGGCCAGTTCACTGCAGAAACGGACTGCTTCTGTTGCCGGCACTGCCTGTGTGAGCTGAGCAGACAATGCTGCATCAGATAAACAACTTTAATTTCAGCTGGAACACAGAAACTGCTGGACACTAATATGACAACGTTTCACATAAAAAATAGATGGGAATTGAAAAAAGGCTTATACAATTTATTACAGTGCAACAACAATGGATGACTGGATACAATCAGGCACTGAGTTTCAGAGTAATTTCTTTTTTTCTCCTCTCAGTAAACAGTCAGCGTGGTGTGAGCGTTGGAAGACCTGCACTATTTAAAGCCGAGCTGAAAGACGGCGAGAGCCCACTGCCCCGCTGAGGGGAGAACAGTTTCCATTCTCTCTTAACAAAGTGCTCATTTGCAACAAAAGATGATGACCGGACACATTTGCTAGACTAATTTTCCCCCATGGATTTCTGCACAGATATAAGAGCAAAAACGGGCTGATTGTGTAAAGTCAGGACAGAAAAAAAAAGAAAGAAATTTCATACATTTTTAAGTTAAATTGTCTAAATGTAGTGCAGTATTTGCTGTTTTAATTTTTTTTTTTTTAATAAAAAAAGTTGAAACTAGTGCTGCACTTTAAGGTACTGTTTAATATACAAAAAAGGGCTGGATGCTTTTTCAAAAACATGTTTTTTTTTGTCCCCATTGAGGGACAATAAAACTTGTTAAAATAAAAACAAATAAAATTATTATTGTGTCTAACAAGATATGTTTATGTGTTTGGAGTGGCTGCAGTTTACCACATAATTAATCCAATAACCTCTGCAATTAGTTAACAAACCCCAATGTAAAACTGACAGAAAAGTTTAAAAGAAGCGTTCACATGAACCAAAATTAAACTTGTTTTCAGCAATCAACTTCCGTTTCAGCTGCATTTCAGACTAGCTGACAGCTCATTAGTCTTTTTCAAATATAAACCATATTTCTCCAAACTGTGGTTGTTGGAAGCGCCATCTGAAACAGGTAAGATATTGATTGCTCATAACTTTTCAATAGAACCCTACTTCAGAAGGGCGGCAGCCACAATGCATTTCAGAAACATCTGACACACGGCAGCAGCCTTTGTTGGAGAGCTGTACGAGTAGAAAGTTCTGTTTGACCCTACTGAATGTAATCAGAACCGTCATTACTTGATGAATACAGAAGACACGACGTGACTCAATCAAAATCAGTACTTTTCTCATTTTACTCTTTATCTCTTTATTTACTGCTTGTCAGTTTTTTGTGAATAGTTAAAGGTTTCTGAATGTTTGTGGAAAAAGACGCTGATGATTTGTGACAATTCTATCTGAGCTTTCTTYAAAAGGACTTCGCTGAAGTGTTTGCAGTCCAGATTTTACTACTACCTAGGGATGTTTTAGAGATGTGACTCCTGAACTGAGACCATTTTTTTAGTTTTCTTCGCTTTACAGTGTCCTCTCTAGTTTGTGGTGTTCTCATGTAAATAAATAATCAAGGAAGCATCACAGAAACCGGCTACACAAACAAAGAGCTGACTTACGTGGATGCAAATGTTTCATTTGCTTGRGCACTCTGTCCAAACAAGACTTTTATCCATCTGGCCTCTGGTGTTTGGGAGGTATTTGTCCCACAGCAAACAGACACAACTTGTGACCTCCACACACACTTTCCGAATCACATTTGTGTCCTGACAAAAAAAACACACAGACAAGCTGTGTGTTCACACTCAAAAACAGCCAGCACCATCGGCCACGCAGCTGCTCTGATTCAACTTACGATTCCAAAGAAAACGCAGGAGTTTRCTGTTCAGCTGCTAAACAGCTGCAGCATGATTAATATAATGAGGCAAAYGTCTGAAGTAAAACGGCTCACATTTGGATTTGAAAGACTCCGATTGTTTTACTGATAAATTAAGAAAAGAAGTCTCACTTTAAAATCTACAGAGTTCAGTCAGTTGCTGCGGAAAAAACAATCATCTGTCTTAGAAAGGCTGAAGTTAAAGCTGGAATATGAAAWGCCRTTTTTTGTTGTTGTTGTTGCCTGAGAGGTGCTGGAACATGAAGGAGTTGTGCATCTCTTGCTATAAAATCACGTCATAACTTCTGTCTATAAACTGGGGTTTGGAAACGACAGCATTTGTAGTAAAACAGATAAAATGTGAGAATYTCCTTTAAAATTTTTATTTCTATTTCCAGGACTTTGCAGGACAATCAAACAAAAATGAGATTACCYTCAAACACCCCATCAAAACAGACAGAATGTGCAGCTGTGGCACAAATATAGAAAGGAACAGTCACAGTTATCACACACAAATAAAACAAACACTGAAAGTAACTAAAACATTTCAGGAAATTAAAAACTTTCTTTTATAAAACCTCAAATAATTTAGGTTTCTTGTCATAATCCAAGCTGATAAAATGACATTGATTTCATGTTTAAACTGCAGTGTAAAGAAAAGTTTATCAGTAACGTTAAAGCTGCTGTATGGTAACCACATTGCTCTATCTGTCACCCCCAATGACTGTTTTACAAAGAAAGGCAGAAACACAAACTAGAAAGTAAGTCTCAAACCAACAGTCACTGTGTGAAAACCATAAAATGTTTTGAAAGAAAAATGTTTGTCTCCGTTGTCTTTGTGTGTCCCTATGATGGACTTGTCAATTTTGTACCATATCTTTCGCACAGTTAAGCCCGCAGCATGCTGCATCCCYACTGCTGAAATCAGATCAGACTGTTACAGTTTCATGACAAAAAACTGTCAACTCTTRGGCCCCTTCTTGTCACAACCCACTGGATGAACTCTTTACCCCACTCTTATTGTGTGATTGGTCAGAAGTTCGAGGGAGCATTTGTTTCTGCTGAAAGCTCTCAGACGTCGCATTTTTCTTCGACCACTCGCTTAAAAAAAACTTCTTGCTTCCAGAAGCCAACTGTTTTAGGCCACCTGGAGGCAGACATTTATAAAGATCGAACGGCCAAAAGCTCATAGATGGAGATAAAACAGACATTATGCACAGAGGAGTCTGTCTGATAAAAACTGTGGAACTTTAACCGGGACAGATTTGTGGACTAATAACGTCAGGTGACGGGTCTCAGAATACATTTCCTCACTGTAGACTCCAGCGGGAAGAAACATGCAGTGATTTATACTGCAGCAGGAGGGGTTTTCCAGGAGCTCGGTGCGGTGTGTCTCAGGGGCCATGGAAGGTGTGTGCCAAACGAACATCCAACAACCACGTGACCACGCATCGACTGGTCAGCAGCTTCTTCACCGTTACTCTCCTCCTCGGTCACTCAGGTCTACTGACCAGTTGCTCCTGGTCATTTCTAGTTCCGAACAGAAGCTCAGAGGAGATAGGGTCTTCTCCGTTAGTGCCCCTAAATTGTGGAACCGCCTTGCCCTTGCATGTTCGACAGGCCCCTTCACTGTCCATRTTTAAAACTCACCTAAAAACTTTTTTTTTCTCACTGGCCTTCAACCCAACTGAGATTTGATTTTACTCAACTTTTACTGCATTGGTGCTGATTTTACCTATTTAACTGTGTGGTTTTATTGTGTTTTTGAATTGAGTTTATTTCATGTGTTCAGTACTTTGTTTCAGCTGTGGCTGATGTMATAGCGCTTTATAAATAACGTTTGATGATGATGATCTACAGCCTTTACTGTTGGACCAGGTCCAAACAGAGAATCAGGGAAAGGACATGTATGGGTGATGTCACACAACAGTATTTATGTTTCTACAGTGTTTTATGTATAAGTTATGACAAGTTAAAAAGATCCTTCACATCCAGTCTTGAAGATAAATTTCTGCTACAATGGAATGAGAGTCGATGAGAGTTTGGATGAGCCCACTCTGAACTCTGAGTTGATTTAAGAGAAAACCTTAAAGTAAAGAGAGGCACACTGGATGAAAGCAAACAAACTGCTGCATGTTCTGATGTATAACCTTTATGAAAAGTGTAACAAATATTGCAAATGAGAGAGAAAATAATTTGGAAAGTTCAGACAGTTCAAAAGTTGGCGTGTAACATTATCACTGTCTAGGTTAAATACTTTGTGGGAAAATAATTTAAAAAAATCACAAAAACTATACTGACATGGGAAGTTCTGTGCTTAAGCAATAAATAATGTTTCTACATTAAATAATTTCTGAGTCATAGAGCTCCAAACAGAGTTGGGTTTTCTCACTCGTACTGTATGCAGAAAATATTCTCAGTTTCTGCAGATTCTGGCTCCACCATAGGATGGACCACTGAAAAAAAAATCATAGCACTGTATTCCTATTGAGCTGCGTATTTTGATGTATTTTTTTTAAATTGGGTATTTTTTAAAGCTGCAGAGGCGTAGCTAATTAAAAATTGTAAGAAGACTGAATTGTCTTATAATGAGTGAATTCCTCATTTCTGTTCACATTAGCAACAGTCCAACTTTAACATCATCTTGTTTAATGAAGTAACTAATAAATCTAGATCTCATGAAGCAGGTTTGCTGTGTGAAACGCTGATGTTATGAAGGAGTTGGGTACCTGAAGACCCTCGGTGCCCGGCTGCTGCAGGAGCTTCACGGTTCGGCCTCCCGCCGTTTTCTGTCCCCGCCCGTCGTGCCACGTTAGGTTCCCGCCTGTCCGCCGACTCAGCTGGTGCTTGAAGTCCTCGGGCAGAGCTCTGTACTCCACAGCCGGTCGGCAGAAACTGAAGCTGGATGCAGCTGGAAGAGGCAGAGCAAAAACGGGGTTCAGGTTCAGGCGCCTGGCTTTGGACGCAGAACCGTTGGTGGGTCGATGCCACGGTGAAACACAAGCCCTGACCTGCTCCTTTAACACGGAGCAGACCCCTGCGGCCAGCGTTCAGGCTCGTACAATTACCCGAGGAAGCTTTGTGGGCAGATGTCAGAGCTGTGAGGCGAGCCAATTCCTCATCATTACGAGGAGGCCTGCAGGCAGACATCCAAGCCCTCCCAACAGCAGGTGGCTTCTCAACATCCAGTAATTAAAGGAGTGTCGAACTACAGTAAACACGCTGTTACTGGCACAGATTCTGGCAGACAGCCACGGGTCATTACACATTCATGAGACACACTAGAAGGATTTTTTTTTTACTGTGTTTGAAACTATGTGCACAGCTGTGTGTTTGTGAGCTAATGTGCATTTTGAATCTCTCAAGCCCGACGAGGAAAATCTGAGGGGAGACGAGAAGAAGAGACATTGTTGGGAGGGGGGCGGAGACTGGTTTTGGAGTAGATGAAAGAGTGTTTTTAGCCGTGTGCCTCCCTTCTGTCACTCACCGTCTCCCACTGAGAAGCTGAGCCAAACCGCGTCTAGCAATCATTAAGTCATCCCAGCATCATCAGGTTATCAGGAAGAAAACTCTGCGTGCCATTTCTCCCCCCCGGCGTTGAACTTCTCAGAGCTGCTGCTGTAAACACTAATATTCTGCTTTCATTGGCTTAAACACATGATTAAAGCCATTTGTAGAGGCCTTGTTCTCTTTTGATTCCCTCTTGTTTCTCCTCCGATGGAAAAACTCAGAAACTAAATGGAAACAAGATGCTTTGTTGAAGCAGAGCCAAAATATGTTTGCAGCTGCATGTTTAATTCATGGTTACGTTTATATAAAAGCTATTTGAAGTGGATTCTGACAGGAGAAGCTATGAATCACTCAGGACTGTAAATAAAACTTAACCTGGTGTTTCAGCACTGTCACTGTCCATCAGCAGTTGGTTTCTAAATAAAATGCTCTTTTTTCTGTTTTCTTCCTGCAGGCCCTCATAAGACCCTGAGTTTAAAGTTGCCCTGCAGCTCTGTGTGCATTATTTCCCATACATTGAATGTAACCTAGTTTTTGGCTGCTAATGGACTGCTTTGACCTCATACTGACAGCACAGCAMGCGCTTTGTTATCAGCTGCGAGCATTTGAAGAACTGGTTCAGCAACATCAGACGTGCTGGAACTCCCAACCACACGCTGTGACCTGAAAAAAAAGCGAGTAAAACTCATGATCGTTACAGCAGGTGCCAAGGTTCCTACCGTCCACGGCCATGGTGGGTCCGAGCCGGGGTGGATCTAGTGGAAGCCTCRCATCCTCTCCCCCCCGGGGTCCTCCGTCCACCTCCCCGCCTCAGTGTTCACCGACAAAAGTTTCCGTCAGGTCCGCTGGGAGCAGAGACGCTCCGCATGGTTCAGCTGCTCAGACCAGAAAAAAAAACACCTAAAAAGCAGCTCGGGCAGGTCCCTCTCCGGTCTGTGAGGACACGGACGACTGATCCCAGATCTGTGCTGCTGGCTGACTGCTTCAACTGGCTCGGGTCGCCAGCCTTTCTTTTTTTTCTGGGTTTTTTTTTTTTTGCGCGTGCGCCTGTTTTTTTTCCCTCCCTTCTTTATTTCGTGAGAATCAGACGCGCTGCTTTTTCTCAAGAGGACGAGCGCAGTGAGCTCAAAGTGCAGCCCCGGGCCCTGTAATTAAAGCAGAACACTGAGAGATGAAAACATCCACCACAAGCAGAGGCAGCTCTGAGCGCCCTATGCTTTTTACTCAGACCTACATGACCTGACTGACTGACCACAGCAGCCTGCAGGACCAATCAGCTCCTGAAAAAGGGGGGGGGGGGAGAGTGATTCAAATTAGTTTCATCTCAACCTCTGAAACTGTTTCATGTTTTTAATATGAAAACCAGAAGCAACACTGAGACAATTGAAAAAAGTAACTTGTAAGATTTACTTGAAAAAAATCCTCGTAACAATTTGCA
>NW_013953010.1:216269-223215 GCF_001266775.1 Austrofundulus limnaeus | reverse complement strand
TTTATTTATTTATTTATTTATTTATTGGGGGGTAAATAATGAAAAATATGTTAGTGACAATTTTCAACAATTAATTTTACACCTGGTGCCCCATAAAGAGGTGGAGATATTTCAATGTTTGTTAGGTGACGACATAATTTAGTGGGAGCTAGACCATTTCATTTCTTTATTTAAAAGGACACTGCACATCAATCAATATCACAAGAATATGAATCGGGTGCAAGGAATACAATAGATATATTTCATTTGTTGTCCCAAACAGGTAAAAAATAAAAAAATAATAATTATAAAGTAAGTGCAAAAAACAATTACAACAGCCGATAAAACAATCCATAAAACATAAGTAAAAATACACATAAACCATGACAGGAGGATGAGTGTTCTGTGAYTTTATTGCAGCGTTGTGTTTGCCTGGAATAGAAATGTCACAAAAGCATCAGGCGGTGTTGCTATGACGATCCCACCCACATCGAGACATAACTCAAATTATATCAAAAACATCCCAGACTCTGTAAAACAGACATAGTTGTCTCTGAAATCCTCTGATCTTTGAAGCTTACAGACATCAGAACGTATGAGAAACAATAACAAAAAAGATGCAGCTACACACAGTAACATTAATTCCATAGTTTGTTTACMCAGAAACCATTAAAACAAACACCAGACTTCGAAATCAGTAAGGTTGCAAAATACACAATAAATAAATAAAATTATTGCACCTGCAGAAATCATTAAAGCACTTAAAGTTTAAAGCATTTAAAAGAACATTTAATCAGAAGCAGGTTTTTGATTAACAATCAGATGTTTGCTACTGGTTTTCTGTTCTTTAAAAGGAGCCATTGTTGGGTAGAYACTAAATAAACTGTTTCAACTCTGAAAATGTGCAAATGTACAACCTTTCTTTAAAATGTGTGAAGGTGCAACTTTTGTTGTAGAAAATAGTCTTATTTAGTTTAAAAGCGTAACAGTGTCAAACTACCTGATACAAAACGACTTTCTGAGAGGCGACAGAGCTAAGCACTACGCCACATCCGAGCAGGCCATTAAAAAAGCATAAAGTCAAATGAAAAAGTTTGGAATGTATCCTGATGTGACAGTCTCCTGCTGAGTTCAGCAGAACTCCACCGACACCAAGAACAGATCTAAAGCGGGGCTCTCTGTTGCTTTCCACTGTTGCATCATGTGGGACATGTTCATTTGAAAAGATTGCACATTAGTTACCATCATCTGCCAGACTTCCTAACACAACACACTCCCACACAAACAAGCACACACACACACCTCTCCACTACCATCTCTCCAATACACAAAACAAAACAACGCTGTGTGGATCTTATTTACGGCTGGTGACTCAAAATGATTACGATGATTTTCCAAAGCAGTGGTCACAGAAAAACACTGAAAGTTGTTTTAGTTTCAGGAGCCGTTTCAACTCGGCTGGCTGGATCAGATTTAATTGGCTGGGAGAGTGCAGATGTTTCTGAGCATCAGAGCCTTTTTAGACTTTAAGCACGGCCCCGTTTGGTTGGTTGGAGCACAAAAACATGAAAGGATGGTGTGATTGAACTGTTTCCACAGGAGAGGGCATCAAAGAGCCTCACACATGAAGCATATGGATTTGTGGCTCACACTGAGCTGCTGCCTTTTGCTTGAAAATTTAATTAACTGATATGAAGAAAAAAAAACAATTATATGGTCATTTTTAGTTAGCTTTAGGAAGTCTGGCCCAGTCACCAGGGAGTTTAAACGTTAACACCAGGAGGAGGCAGTGTAATTATTAGTCACTTTGTCCTGGACTCTACTTTTGATCGATCACTGATTTAGCACATTAAATCGGCTAAATGGAGACATGAACATTTATTTTTAAATCATAGAAAAGATGACGGTGAGGTTATAACTCTTTGAAAGTTTGCAGCAACAATCAGTTATTTGATAATAATAATTACAGCGTCACAGGCTCAGGATGTCCCCCTGCCACTCGCCAGCTGGAGACAGGAACCAGCTCCCCTGTGACCCGGAAAGGAAAAAGTGGGTAAAAGAAAATAGATGAATAGATTTTAATTTAAAACAAGAAATTAAAAACATTTTAATATAGTATTTTGAGTTTTTAGCACATAAAAGGACACAAAAGTACTTTTGAGTGACTGCTATACACCATCGTGTATCATATTTCGTTTTTATATGTTTTTCCCCTCATCTAACCCGTGTTTTATTTTTTTTTTTTTCATTTTTCTTTTTAAATCACCCTGCTGGTTGCCACATGGCCTGATCACCTGTTTCCTCATGTTTTTGTCATGTGTGTGTCTTGAATGAGTGTTCTTGTGCTCCGTACAATGACAATAAAGGCATCAATCAATCAATGCTGCATACAAAAACATTGTGAAGATCAGGAATACACTGTAAAAATGTCTCACCAAGTTTTAAAATCCTATATCCAGCCAAAAAATATTTTTGACCTTGTTTTGAGACTGATTTACTAAACAAGAACTGAATGTTTAAGATTATTTTTTTATCAGAATGTGTAAGACTCCTGTTGACCCACCTGAGTAAGCAAACAAGCACACATCAGGACCCCCTGCAGTTTGCTTATCGTCGTGGAGTTGGAGTTGACGACGCCATCATACACCTGCTTTAACAAACCCACTGTCATCTGGACAAAGCAGGCAGCACTGTGAGGATCATGTTCTTTGATTTCTCCAGTGCTTTTAACACAATTCAGCCTGAGTTGCTTTGTCTGAAACTCCAGAAGACTCCGGTGGAGGCCTCAACAATCGCCTGGATCAAAGACTACCTGGCAAACAGACCACAGTTTGTGAGACTGAAGGACTGTGTGTCTAACCATGTTGTCTGCAGCACAGGAGCACCACAGGGAACTGTACTCTCACCATTCCTGTTCACACTGTACACTTCAGACTTCCAGCACAAGTCAGACTGCTGTCATCTACAGAAATATTCAGATGACTCTGCAGTTGTTGGGTGTATCAGAGATGGACAGGAAGCTGAGTACAGAGAGCTGGTGGACCGCTTTGTCACATGGTATGGGAACAATCATCTCATCTTGAACATGAACAAAACAAAGGAGATGATTGTAGATTTCAGGAGAAATAGTGTTAGATTAAACCCTGTTTCCATCATGGGAGAAGAAGTGGAGGTGGTTGAGAAATATAAATACCTCGTGTTCATCTGGACAACAGACTGGACTGGAGACTCAACAGTGAAGCAGTCTACAAGAAAGGACAGAGCAGACTGTACTTCTTAAGGAAGCTGAGATCCTTCAATGTCTGCAGCAAGATGCTGCAGATCTTCTACAAGTCTGTTGTTGAGAGAGTCATCTCTTCTGCCATCATCTGTTGGGGCAGCAGCGTCAGAGCCAGGGACCTAAAAAGGCTAAACAACATGATAAAGAAGGCTGGTTCTGTTCTGGGGACGACTGTGGAATCTCTGGAGATGATGGTGCAAAGAAGGATTTTACATAAAATCAAGAACATTGTGGACAACCCTGACCATCCTCTTCATCAGACTGTCATAGAAAGACAAAGTGTCTTCAGTCGGAGGCTTCTTCAACTTCACTGTAAYACAGASCGCTACAGARGATCTTTCCTGCCCACAGCCATCAGCATCTACAATAAGTTTTTAGTTAAATGAGTTACATCAACACCTAATTTACCTCTGGGATCAATAAAGTATTTTTGAATTGAATTGAATCAATATTATTTATTTTGTTAGCCTGACAAATTGGACTCAAAGTGAAAAAAAAATCTGTAAATGAAGTAAGAAAATTTTACGATTCTTGAAATTAGAAAAATTTGAGTCAAATCAAGTTTCAAGAACCTTACCAAGTAAAATTTTCTTACTCCATTTGCAGATTTTTTTAACTTCATTTGAGTCAAATGCCCAGGCTAACAAGATAAATATCTTACACATTCTGATAACAAGAGTATTAATCTTAAACATTCAGTTCTTGTTTAGTAAATCAGTCTCAGAACAAGATCAAAAAGACCTTTTGGCTGGATATAAGATTTTAAAACTATGTTAGCTGGACAATTTTTGCAATGTAGGTTATTGTGGAAAACAGGAATCATAAAATGACTGGAAGTCATTTCCATTTTTTCACTTTGTAATCTTCTTGGGATGGGGTTGATGTAATGAGGGACTTGAGGCTACACAGTCAGTAATTGTAGTCTCACACAGCTTACAGCCCATCACGCTCACACCTAATGTCAAATGATTGTGTATTAAGATCACCTGGACTCAGTGTTTACACTACCAAAGTTGACTTTTTCATTTATTTGAATATTCAGAGAATGAGTCTCTGTTCCTAATTTGTAGTGTTCTTTGTTTTTCTTCATACAACAAATCATCATTGCTTCACACACCTGAACACAGACAGTCCTGTTTACCTGACAGGCACATTTATTCTTATTTATTAGATTTTATTAGGCTAAATCTAAAATAAAAGAATATTATTTTTGCTTCATTGGATGCGTTGCCTCCCATATTTGTAAAGGCTTTGAGATTTGATGTAAAAAGAAACGAATAACTCAGTGAAAAAGCAGGGAGAAGATGAAGAAAAGAATAAAGTTTTAGAGGAAACTCTCTCTGACCTTTCTTACTGAAAAGTGTGCAAGCTTGGTGTGAATGTGTGTGTGTGTGTAAACTGTCTCCAGATGTGTGTACACTGCCATCCGTCTGAAAACAACAAACACTCTCCCTCCTTACTAACCTGTGAAGTGTGCAGTGACACCCCCCCCCCCCCACACACACACCCCCGACTCTCTATGTGGACACAGACACAAAGTGAGGTTTTCTCAGGCCAACATTTGTCTAATCAATGAATAAATTCTTATGTTAATGATTTTGAATAAATGAAATTAAAAGCAATAAAATTGAACACTCCAAATATTCAAGAGAGGATAAAGTTAAACAGAACATTGTTATGAGTTCACTTAAACAGAAAACAAGTTTTTTTTACAACACTGTGGCAGATACAATACAATTCAGACTCTAATCAATAATTTTCAAAAGAGAGGAGCTGAACCCTCAACTGATCACCATCTGTAGTTGACTTGGACCAGATGGTGGGGGGAAATGCCGGGCCCGACACGACAGACACAAATGTGTGTAGTGAGGGTTTGATGGGATCAGAATCAGCTTTATTGCCATTGTCGGTGATAAACACAGACTAGGAACTTATTATTGAGGCAGCTGTCCGGAGATGCGGCTGCACGTTTGTTGGTGTCACTTGTGAAGGCCATTCTCAAACTCTGCAGTGGACACCCTGGGTGAGGTGGTAACTGGTAGGATTTCAAAAGCAGCTGAGATTTATCTGCGGGCTAATGGAGCTGGAGCTCTGGCTGTTGCTGAGGAAAAGACTTGGATTTGGGAGGAGTTTGGGGAGGCCTTGACCTGAGACTCTCAAGACTCCAGATTCTGAAAAGATTCTGGTTAACCATCAGGCGGTTAAGGTGGAGAAAGCAGAACTTTATAGTAGTGGTGTATAGAGGGTTATTTTACTAAAACTAACTAAATAACAAAAACTGAAATTGAAAAACCGTTTTGGTTAACTGAAATAAATAAAAATTGTAATAAAATGAAAAAACGATAACTAAAACTGTATAGTCTTTTTACAAAACTAAAACTAACTGAAATTATAGACAGAATATCCTTAGTTTTAGTGTTTGTCAATTTATTTTAAGCCATGTGAACTGATTAAACAAATCTTTTTTTTTCTTCAAACCTAGCAGTTTCGCATTAGCTGCGAGCATTTTATAGCACCTCATGGCCTGTAACGACATTTATTTGCAATTTTCTGCAAACAAAAATGGGGAGAAAGCAGCAAAGTTCAATTTGGGATTTTTTTGAATGACTGTTAAAAAAATCAAAGGGTCTTGTAGTGGAAACAGGTGATAAAAAAGGTTGAATGCTTCTCAAGGGACTAACTAACTGTGAGTATCTTGACAAGCTCTCTCAGTAACCCCCATGAAAAACAAGCAACAGCCCGGCCAGGTAGCACCGGGTTGGGGACAACTATCAGTACCTTCCTAAAATAATTGCTGAAGTCCTTTGTTGGCAAAATTGAGTCATGCGATTATTTTAGGAAGATGTTGCTGTAATGGACTGTTTTCACTGGTGACCAAATAGTTGCTGGTTAGTAAACTCACAAGAACACCTCAAGTGGGAGGATGCCTCGGCATATATGTTTTTTCAAACTATAAAAAACTAATAGTAGAACTAATGAAAACTAAACTAAACTAAAACTCAGCATTAAAAATGCAATAATAACTAATAAAAACTAGCAAATTCACTCTAAAAACTCATTAAAACTAACTGAATTAAAAGAAAAAAGCCAAAACAAAATAAAACTAAAATATAATTAAAAATCCAAAACTATTATAACCTTGGTGGTGTATGCCGTTGACCTCAATTATTAATACTGTTGGGCGTTGGAAGGAATACTTTGAGGACCTTCTCAATCCCACGAAGGAAGTTGAGTCCAGGGACTTTGGGGTGGGTTGATCCATAACCAGAGTTGAGGTCACAGAGGTGGTTAAAAGGCTCTGTGAATGCAGGGTTACAGGGGTGAACAAGATTCGTTTTAAGTTCCTCAAKGTTCTGGATGCGCTAGGCTGTCTTGGTTGAAAGGTCTTTGCAACAATGTCTGGACATCAGGGGCAGGGCCAAACTGGTGGTGGTTCCTTTTTTATAAAGGGGGAGCAGAGGGTGGATGAGGATCCTGACAACATGATTTTATTTGAATGTTTGGGGAAATATTGGGCATAAATGTGTTCATATTAACAACTACTGCTATTTTTTGTGAATTTGTGTAGAACTTTGTATTGTAAAATACACTCACCGGCCACTTCATTAGGTTCACCTGTCCAAATGCTCGTTAACACTTAATTTCTAATCAGCCAATCACATGGCGGCAACTCAGTGCATTTAGGCA
>NW_013953010.1:212088-214754 GCF_001266775.1 Austrofundulus limnaeus | reverse complement strand
CCCCCCCGCCATGCAGAAATCGCCTCCACCCTCTCTCTCATTTGATTGACGTTGCACTGACTCGTCCTGCTCCGACACTCTGATGGGGGAGGGGCTAGTAGTGCCTCTCAGGTAGCGGTTTGTGTTGACAAACTCAATAACAACAAGTCTGTATTTTGCTGTCCCATACCCCTTCAGATGTTTACCTGTATAAAAAGCCTAAAAAATGCGTAAATTTTGCAAAAAATCCATACAACTTGCACCTGCAGGGGTGGGGGTGGGGGGTCAGCCTCGCTGAGGATGTGAAAGTGCCCGCTGCGAAGCAGAAGGAAAGGAGAGTGGAAAAAGTTCAAAACTTATTTCTAMTGGTAGAACAGGTAGGAAGATGGCTATTTAATGTTATTAATTATTTTTTAAATCATCCTACAGGCTCTGACATGTTAGATAAATTTGAAAATAAGGTTTTGAAAAAATACGTACGACTTGAAAAAATCCGTGAGATTGCTCTATACGTCCGTACACCTGCAAAATGACGTAAAATCCTTATAACTTACGGACAATCTATACAAGTTGACATGTAATTTGTTATTTATTTGCAAATAAATCTAAGTTTACCATAGTACCTTACACTGTCAAACTTGTTTTTAGGGGTTTAAATGGGGGTGGGTGGGACATAGTTTGGGGTTGCGCTTCAACTCGCCTAGGGCACCAAAATGGCTAGAGCCAGCACTGGATGCAGGTAAAGTGATTTGCAGGCTGGCACAGAATTTGGACCATTAGTGTCAAAATCAAACAGACACAATCAGAAACAGGAAGGACAAACAAAAGCACAGCTCTCCATCTGCTGCACAGGCTCCACTCGCTCACGCTCGGCCTCACCCTGTTCACACTGTGGCTCGTGAGGTCCACGAACAGCCACGGCCCGACACGAGCACCGTGACGTGCAGGTGAGCAGAGGCTGGAACACTTGGAAATGTATGATGCCTTTCAGAGAGCGGCCAGGGTGGGGCCGCCTCCGTCCTTCAGAATAAAGCTGCACTTGTTTGGCAGCAGCAGAGCTCTAGAGCCTGGGTGCTCTGTGCTCCGCAGCATGTTTCACACGATACAATGAGAGCTTGTTTACAAGTCAAGAAGTCTAAAAAGCTTATAGAGAATATGTAATAAACCCACACACTGTTTTGTGTGTGGACTGAACTGGGTGTTTCCAAGTATACAAGGTGAGATCTGGTAAAAACAGGAAAGCCTGTTTCTAAAGCAGTTCAGTGAAATAATCCTCAATATAAATGAACACACAAAACATTTGTTCAAGACTAATATCAATCTTCCTGCAAACTGGTTCTCAACAATGTGAGGCCTGCGCGTACAAGCACATACTGCAAACTAAGCAGCGGCAGAGGTGGTGTGATGTTTTTAAGAAATGGTTCAGATCTTATAAAGAGGGGTTTCATGAAAAGGTTAAAAATATCGTACCTGTTGGAGATAGCTCTCAGTTTAAAGAAACAGAGTTTAATTCTGATCAAATTGGCATGCTGACAATGATTGTTTGAAAGGGGCTAAAAAATTCTGCCATCCTCTCCAATCCAAACACTTTTATTAAAATTTACACCACTTTCAATTTTACATAACAGTTAAGCTAAGGCCTCCTGTATGCACTCAAAATTATTATGTCATTGGTAAGAAGGTCGTGGGCGTGTTTGATTATGCTGAAAAATGCTCGGATAGTAATGGCGAGATTTTGCTTCAACTATCCTACTACTTAAGATAGTCAAATGGCCAAAAACTCATATAGAGATAACACAGACATCGTGCATGGAGGAATCAGCCTGCCGAAAAGTGTGGCAATTTAATCGTGTTAGATTTGTGGCCAAAGTAATCACATATCAAAGTGGAGCCTTTTTTTTCCTTTTCAGAGTCCATTTGTCTCATGGGCTATGAAAAGTGTGTGCAAAATCAAAACTCTCGCCGCCACATGACCGCGCGTCGACTAGTTGGCTGCCAGTTGATCATGCTGGACCCTTTAATCTGGCAGAAATACAGTAGTACGACGGTCCTGCTGGAAATGTCCAAATATGCACCAGATGGGCTATGCTTTGTCCTCAGAAATAATAACAGAATTCAATGTAAATAAATGTTCAACGTAAAACAAACAGCTATGTAAAAGTTTACAAAATAATGTCCAAATGAACTGTGTTTTAGGTAAGCAGTAATCTATTTGGTTTAGGTGTTAGCTCATCAGTCTGAGCAGAATAAAAGCCTCTGTTCAAAGAACTATCTACTGCAGGTAAGATGTTCTTTACGACCTTTCAACACAACCATACTTAATAATGTCTGGCCTGTCTCTTGAAGTTAATTCTTACACATAAGATACCGCCCTCTCCACTAAAATCACTTCTAAAGACTAATTTATTTTCTTTAGAATAAAATAGCAAGCTGTCATTGCATAAGCCTGAACAATGAGCATAAAAAGACATGAAGTCTTCCTGCCAAACTGAAAGTATCATTGCATTTTAAGAGATTTATTTTTCTTCAGTATTTATAGTTTAAGTTTTGTTGTAGTTTTTAAATAATACTACTGATAAAGTACAGTTTGGATTTGAGCAGCCTGTGAAGTAATTTCTGTAGTTTTATACAGCGGGTAAAATAAGTATTGAACACGTCACCATTTTTCTCAGTAAATATATTACTAG
>NW_013953010.1:206895-208238 GCF_001266775.1 Austrofundulus limnaeus | reverse complement strand
GGGGGTGGGGGGAGGACCAGGGAGGATGATTCAACCACTCAACCTCTAGATGTCGCTGAAAACAACAAATCCTACACACTGTGCCTTTAAACTCTTGCCCACGCTCAGTAAACGCCTCTAAATATGGTGACCTGGTGAAATTAAATTCAACCATGAAAGGTGCAGGTCTCCGTGTTTGCATGTGTGGATTTATTTGTTAGTAATGTTAGCAAAATATCTCATACACCAGTGACTGAAATTTGATAAAATTCTCTAAAGTAATCAGGGGATGGACATTTATAACTGAAGTAAAGCTGGCCATCACAGCTAATGATCCTCAGCTAAACACAAGAACTCTTGTCAGGTAAATGAGCTAAAATGTGGTCTGGTGAAAGTCATCCTCATTATACACTTTACTCAACAGGAAGTCCTTTAAAACTGATACTGTAGGCCTTCCTTCAGAGAATTACTTTCTTTTTATCTGTGACGTCTCAGTGGAATGATGATGAAAACTTTAGCTGTTTTCAGGTGATACCTGTCATCAACTAGTCCCAAATTAAACAATTAAATTATTTTTGATTTTCCAGACACAAAATAATCAGTGGCAGATGCTGCTGTCAGGGTTTAGGAGTTTTTGATTTAGTGTTATTGATTTATTCATGACTTATGAGGTTGCATTAATGATTTTATGGTTTGTTTTTCTGTTTAATTGCCTTTGACTTGTTTTTTTTTTTTCTGTTCCCTTGTCTCTGTTCTCCTACAAAGCTGGTCTTTTCTATCTGTCATTTACTCCTTTTATAGTTTCAACATTATTCAGTCTATAAATATTTACAAATGAATTACATATTCATTCTTCAGCTGTTGTGCATTCCCTAATCTGATTGAAATAACAAACATAAAAGTTAGATGCAAGCACACATGGGAAAGCTTGCTTCAATTGGAGGCTTGGATTTAAAAACACAGTAATACAGAAACATCTTTCATAATGTTTCAGATTTGTTACAGTAATTTACATTTGAAGACTTTTCTCTAATATGTAGCTCAGCATAACTGGCTTTTAAGTGGAAAGTAGCCTCTTTGTGGAATAATTTAGCTGTAAGCCAGGCTCCTCCACTCAGGGCGGTGATTTTAGGAAAAACAGCACAAAGACCTGGTGTTGTGGATGAATGTGTGGGCGTGAGGGGCACAGCACTCCTGCATGGGTGTGTACTGTCAGCCTTTAACACAGAGTATTTGTTTTTGTCTGCTCCGATTTCTGGAGGTTTGCTGTGAAGTTAGGGCTGAAACCATGTGTGTGTGTGTGTGTGTGTGTGTGTGTGTGTGTGTGTGTGTGTGTGTGTGTGTGTGTGTGTGTGTGTGTGTGT